>NC_084942.1:17886287-18189318 GCF_958298935.1 Phragmites australis | reverse complement strand
AGAACAAAGGGAAAGATAATAAGCCAAACAAAACTACCACCTTCAAGAAGAAGAAGAAGATGAACACAGCAAACCTGCCTTGCTTTGTGTGCGGTGAGATTGGGCATTTCGCCAAGGATTGTATAGACCGCAAGGGAAGAAAGGCTCCACAAAAGCATAGCTCGAAGACTACTAATGTGGTGACCATTGGCGAAACTAGAAATGGAGCTGCAGGGTATGAAAATTTACCTTCAGTGTTTTCAGTATTTCAGTCTACTAATTGGTAGATTGATATAGGGGCTAATGTTCATGTGTGTGATGATATCTTAATGTTCTCTTCTTATCAGGTCACCTATGATTCTTCCGTCCTAATGGGGAATGGGTCACATGCTTCTGTTCGTGGTGTTGGCACAGTAGATCTGAAGTTTACTTCGGGAAAGATCGTGCAGCTGAGGAACGTGCAGCATGTCCCTACAACGAACAAGAATCTAGTTAGCGGCTCCCTTCTCTGTAGAGACGGGTTTAAGGTGGTGTTCGAGTCCAACAAAGTAGTAGTGTCAAAGCATGGACAATTTATTGGTCAAGGCTATGAGTGCGGAGGCTTGTTCCATTTTTCCCTTTCTGATTTCAACAATAAGTCTGTGAACCATATTTGTGGCAATGTTAATGATGATGCTAGTGTTTGGCATTCGTGGTTATGTCATTTGAATTTTGGTTCTATGACTTGACTTTCCAGCACGAGTTTAATTCTAAATTTTTTCATGGTCAAAGATTCTAAGTGTCATAGTTGTGTGCAATCAAAACAACCTCATAAGCCCCACAAGACAGTTGAGGAGAGAAATTTGGCACCTCTAGAACTCATACATTTAAATCTGTGTGAAATGAATGGTGTGTTGACGAATGGTGGAAAAAGATATTTCATGACTTTGATTGATGATACGACTAGATACTGCTATGTTTATTTGTTGAAAACGAAAGATGAGGCTCTAAATCACTTTAAAATCTATAAGGCAGAAGTTGAGAATCAACTAGAGAGAAAGATCAAAAGAATTAAATCGGATCGTGGTGGAGAGTATTTCTCTAGTGATTTCGACTTATTCTGCGAGAAACATGGGATTATTCATGAGAGAACACCTCCCTATTCACCCCAATCAAACAGGGTTGCTGAAAGGAAGAACCGCATATTGACTAACTTGGTTAATGCCATGTTAGACACTACAGGATTATCTAAGGTATGGTAGGGGAGACCCTGTTGACTTCTTGTTATGTTCGGAATAGAGTTTCTCTCAAGGATAAGGAGAAAACCCCATATGAAGAATGGGAAGGGAGAAAGTCATCACTTTTTTATTTGCGCACTTGGGGATGATTGGCGGAAGTCAATGTACCACTAACTAAAAAGCGCAAGCTCGGACCTAAAATAGTGGATTGTATCTTTCTAGGATATGCTCATCGGAGCATTGCTTATAGGCTTTTAGTGGTTAAATTTGAGGTACCTGATGTGCATATCGATACAATGATGGAGTCTCATGATGCAATATTTTTTGAGCACATATTTCCTATGAAAGATTTACATAGCATGTCTGGACTATCTTCTGAGATAATTTTTGAACCTACTTCACCTCTTGAGTTTATTGAACAAATACATGAGCAAGATCCTGAGGAGGATGACAGTAATACTCCTAGGAGGAGTAAGAGACAAAGGACTGCAAAGTCTTTTCGCGATGATTTTATTGTGTACCTTATGGATGATACTCCCAAGTCTATTTCAGAAGCATCTGCATCTCCAGATGCAGACTACTGGAAGGAGGCTGTTCAGAGCAAAATAGATTCCATCCTCAAAAATAGGACTTGGGAGATCACAGTACGACCATATGGTTGCAAACCTGTGGGTTGCAAGTGGGTGTTCAAGAAGAAGCTTAGGCCCGACGGTACTATTGAAAAATACAAGGCTCGGCTTGTGGCTAAGGGTTATACCCAAAAGGAATGCGAAGACTTCTTTTGACACTTATTCACCTATTACGAGATTGACTACTATCCGAGTGCTACTTTCCTTAGCTGCTTCACATGGTCTTATCATTCATCAGATGGACGTTAAGACAGCTTTCCTTAATGGAGAGTTGGATAAGGAAATTTATATGGAACAGCTTGATGGGTTTGTTGTAAAAGGTCAAGAAGGTATGATGTGTAAGTTGACAAGTTGTTGAAGTCCTTGTATGGTCTTAAACAAGTTCCTAAGCAATGGCATGAGAAGTTTGACATAACTTTAACATCTGCAGGCTTTTCGGTCAATGAGGCAGATAAATGTGTGTACTATCGCTATGGTGGCGGTGAGGGAGTTATATTGTGCTTGTATGTTGATGACATACTAATATTTGGAACAAACTTTAAAGTGGTTAATGAGGTCAAGTCTTTCTTATCTAAAAGCTTTGATATGAAAGATCTGGGTAAGGCTGATGTAATCTTAAACATCAAGTTAATCAAATGAGAAAATGAGATTACTCTTACACAATCTCATTATGTTGAGAAGGTCTTGAGCCGCTTTGGCTACCAGGACAACAAGCCTTCTCCAACACCTTATAATCCCAGTGTGATACTTCGAAAGAATAAGAAAAGTGGCAGAGACCAACTAAGATACTCTCAGATTATTGGATCACTCATGTACTTAGCTGGTGCTACAAGGCCTGACATCTCATTTGCTGTCAGCAAATTGAGCCTGTTTACTTCTAACCCGGACGATGAACATTGGCGTGCGCTTGAGCGAGTCATGCGCTATTCGCTTGGTACTATGAGTTATGATCTTCACTATTCTAGGTACCCATCAGTACTGGAGGGTTATAGTGATTCAAACTGGATATCTGATGCTGATGAGATTTACGCCACAAGTGGATATGTATTCACTCTAGGTGGTGCTGCTGTCTCATGGAGGTCTTGCAAACAGACCATCTTGATGAGGTCAACTATGGAAGCAGAATTCACTGTATTAGACACAGCCACTATTGAGACAGATTGGCTGCGTGAGTTGTTGATGAACTTATCTGTGGTTGAGAAATCAGTACCAGCTATCCTTATGAACTGTGATAATCAGACGATTATTATCAAAGTAAACAGTTCTAAAGATAATGACAAGTCCTAAAGGCACGTAAAGAGACGATTGAAGTCTGTCAGGAAATTGAGAAACTCCGGAGTGATAACCTTGGATTATATCTAAACAGTTAAGAACCTAGCAGATCCCTTTACAAAGGGTCTATCATAGAATGTGATAGATAATGCATCAAAGGAGATTGGTTTGAGACCTATGTGAGTTATACCATAGTGGTAACCTAACCTATGTGATTGGAGATCCCGTGAATTAGGATCTGAAAAGAAAAAGCTATTGGTCTAACTAGAGGAGAGTACCTTTGTTTTTGATCCACTTGAGTGAAGATGCAATACTCTCAGAGATCTGTAAGCCAGGTTTGCTATTGCCTTAATGTGTTCTGTTGGCTTTAACTAGCAAAGATGCTAATCTACAGGGCATTCTTGAAAGAACACACATATATGAGCCCGACTGTTAGTCGCAGTTTATGAGACTTGGGTGATCTCTAGTAAACTCATGAAGAAACCATGGAGTACAACTTATATGCTTCATCAGCGGGGTAGCCTACTGGCAGTCAAGTATCAGTTATGACTTTAAGTGAAACTTATTTGCACAAAACTTGCAATTCAAAGCATAGTCTATTGTTCAAGTTGTGAATGAGTGTAGCTTGATATTCTAGGTGGATGTTCAACTTAACAGTCTCCACTGAAACACTGGTATATCAAACAACAGTGGGAAACTAGCAATTCTCTATGAGACTTTGAGATCTAGTGGGAAATTGTTAGAATTATTGAGGGCAGCCCATGTAATAATTCTCAATAAATCTCAAAGGCTCATATTGTTGAGAGGAGGCCTATGATGAGGTTCACCTCCTATTAGTATCATATTGCTAATGAAGATGGAGGTGGGGGTGTTCTCCCTATATATATGTAAGGACCCCCACATCATTGGGTGTACAATAGAGACTGCTAATTGAGAGTAACCTTAAAATTGGGAATACTTTCATTACGTGAGTTTATAAGTTAGGGTTTTTGCCTCTTTCTCTTTCTATTGCGCTACCGCTGTAGTTTACTTCATCCTGGTGTCGACGTGCACCGGCAATTGGGAGAGCAGGTCTCCAAAACCCTCGCTCTTGAGATCTTGCACCGGGAGAGGACAAATAAGGTTTTTGGGAAGCGCTCCGCGCGACTGCTTAAGTTCTTCACCACGGCTCGTCTTCCTGGTCGCTTGGGCGCCGCCCACTGTCATCATCAACAAATTCGGCGCGTCATCAACAGGATCTATCGTGCCATCGACACGGTGCAACCAGCATCTTCAGCAATCTCCACAGCGCAAGACCAGTATGTAAAAATCATGTTACTCGTATTTCATTTTCTACAGTTCCTAATTTCGAGTATAGTAGATCTAGGCATATTTAGTGCTTTCCTACACATGACTAGATTATGCTCTAGTAATATGAACATGTTAGTTTATCAGTTTATACTTATGAATTATTTATAGATTAAATTAAATCTAAAAGTGCTATATATTCCAACAAGAAGTTGGGTTGTTAGGCACAAAATTAGCTTAATTTGCTCAGAGCACTTTGACCAGAAGCTGGGTTGCGTAGCTGATGCACTACTAAAAAAACCCTTCACTGTTAGTCTATAAAGGAGTTTCACTGCCGGTTTTGGAGCCGGCAGTGGGCAACGGACAGTAATAGTCCCCGACTATCATTGCTGGCCCGGAGACCGGCAATGAAGGGGTTATTACTGCCGGTTGAAGGCTTCAGCCAACAGTGATAGTCGGGCGCCGAATCGATCTTTTTGGAGCTGAAAAAATTGAAAAAATAATATTTTTTTGCACCCGAGGAACCCCCATGCCCGCATCGTCGCAAGTCACAAGTCACGCGAAATACACGCGTGTGCGGTTTGTGGCACACAAACCCGGAACCTCTCAGGTCACGCGATACGTCCTTACCATCCCACCACAGAAGTACTAGTGATACCATTAGCATATACAATCCTTTTGACATCTTCTGTCTGAAACTTTAAACGATTATTTGGATATCTAACTGACATAAAATGAAAAAGTTTTCAACTACAAAGTTGTAGATCTCGTCGATGGCTACAGTTTTGATATAAAATTTATCCTCATCCGACTTTGTATGAAAAAGTTATGATTTTTTTAAAATAAGCTGTCATCCACTATCACTGCCGGCTCTAGCATCACTGCCAGTTGGTGGCTAAAGCCGACAGTAATAATCAAGGTTTCATTGCCGACTCATAACACGAACCGGCAGTGATAGTATCACTGTCGGTTCGTGGTTAGAGCCGGCAGTGATTATCAAGTTTCATTGCTGGTTCTTTTCGAATAATCTTTCAGTGTCAGTCCTTAATACGAACTGGTAGTGATATTGTCAGCTCGTAAGAAACCGACAGTGATTGATCGACATATAAGTCTATTTCTGTAGTAGTGATGGCTAATCCCCTCGCATTCACGAGGCGTCGGATTGAGTTCATACTGAGATCTTGGTGTCGGCACAAAATCTGCTCTTGGTGATGTAGTATTTCAGCCATAATTTGAAAAAACTGAGTGACTGTAGCAGGACCAATTAATTTTCATAAAAAACTGAGTGATGTATATCTACTTCATATACATGCCAATTCCGATTGAATTGACAAAGGACTCAAGCTTTCAACTTTCAATCTTGAGGTTGTGTGGTCGTGACGATAGTCACACAGCGTAAGTCTTCGTTCTCATGGCCCATCGTTTGTGGCTATGTTACAGTAAAAGGAAGAACTTTAATTTGCTCGCCTCGGTTTTGGTTTTGGTGCGGATCTGTTTCCAGCACTTGTTCTTGGTTCTAGAATAATCATAGGGGGAAATGCATGCCATGCTAATGGAGAGTTAGCTTCAAAAGTCAATTGTCATATGCTTTGTAAATCATCTGCATTACTCACAAGGGATCTCCGTCAACTAATGATGCAAAGTGAACGCATGTAGCTTGCTTAAACATGTATGACTTCATGCTGGTACTTGATGCTTAACAGAGGAGTTGTGGTTAGCAGTAGAGTGTACTGTATATTGTCGACTTAATTTTCAGAAGCTTTTGGTGAATTTTGTATTAAATGTCTCTAAGACAACTGCTGATACTTTTGTCATTTTATTTCAAATATATTAATGTAACCATTGCTCCGATCTGCAGAGAAGCAGAAAGAGTTCTACAGGAATGCTAAACTAATTGGCAAGTACAAACGGTCAAAGAAGCAACAAAATCAGTCAAACGGTCCTCCACAATTTCAACTCCGTGTGGTAATTCTCTTTGACCAAGTGGATAATATTTTGTGCTGAAGTTATGATGGACTTCTGCATTCACTTTTTAATTATCAAAATATACACATTGGTTTTGGACATTACAAGATAAAGACCATAGCTCAAACCTATCTTTATGCGATTTCAATTTACAGAATGGAGGTGATGATGTACAAGATGTGCAGAAGACACATAATAAGAGGAAGAAGCGAACCGCGCAAAGCTTGAAGGAAGAGTATGAGAAGAAACGCGCGGTGGATGAGAAGGCAAAGAAGGAGCGAGATGTGACAATTCAGGCAAAGAGGGAAGAGCGGGAGGAATCTGAGGCGAAGCGGAAAGAACTGAGGGATAAGATGTTCAGGAAAACGAGATCTGGGCAACCTGTGATGAAATACAGGATCAAGCATCACTTGGAGACTGCACTGGGAAGCTCAAGCAAGTAACATGACGCTACCATTACCATGTGAGACGAATTTTGTAGTTCAGCTCAAGCAAGTAACATGACGCTACCACTACCATTACCATTACCATTACCATTTTGGAGACTGCACTGGGAAGCTCAAGCAAGTAACATGTACGCAAATTTTGTAGTTCAGCCCGCTGTACTCAAATTTGGCAGGTCAGTGCGACCATCTGTGTGTTTTAACCGACTTTTCGCTTTATTGTATACATCTTGGTAGTGCATATTTGGATTTTGAGCATCTCTGACCTCGGTGTATTGATGCCGTATTGCCTGCCGTGCCCCACGCAAGTGATGCAAGATGATTGGAAGGGATCTGAGTGCTAAAAAACCATTGGACACATGAGTCTTGAATACACAAGCTGTCAGCTTCATCTTGTTGAGCAAATAGGTTTCTGACACTGCTGATGCCCCACATGTTTCTTTGTAAGTAAAGTACAAATCCAACTACCATATTCATCAGAATATAGCCTAACCATCATACACCTACCTGCCTATTGTGGAATGTAGTGGGTGGAGTTTGGGTGATGATGGTAGTGTATATTCAGATCAAAGAGAAGTACAGCTAGAATGTACAAGTGAATTCGCAGAATGTAGTGGGTGGAGCTATATATATATAATTCTTGTTGAGATAATGGAGGTTAGTGATAGTAGTATAGACCTGCCTGCCTATTGTTGAGGATAGAGGTTGGGTGATGATGGTAGTGTATAGACCACCGAACCGACAGTTTGGACAACTCGCTGGCAAGCAAGCCGGTGCACATCCATGCTCTCTCTTCATCCTTGGGCCTTGGCTGACCTCTGGTTTCCATCCACCTCATTTCCATCATGGGCGGCGCCAGCTTCGGCGAGACGATCAGCCTCGTGTTCCGCATCCTGACGGTGGGCCTGTCGCTGGCGTCGGCGATCATGACGGCCGCCTCGACGCAGTGCGTGTACCGGGGCGACGGCGTCCCCTCGGCCACCGTCTCCTACAGCGACTACCACTCCTTCAGGTGAGTCCGCAAGAACGCATCCTCGCTCCTCGGTTGCTGTACCTCCATTATTGTTGCCCGCTTCTCGCGCTACGTGCACGCCTGCACGGTCGCCTCGTAGAGGCTCGCTGAACCGGCGGTCGGCGCGGCATGCAGGTACGCGGCGCTCGCCGATCTGCTGTCTGCGGTGCTGCAGGGCGTTACGATCTGCCTGGAGGCGACGAGGAAGCGTAAGGCGGCCTGGACCGTCGAGCTCATCGACAAGCTCGTGCAGGCTCTCACGTCGACGTCGGCGGCGCTCCTGCTCGCCGTCGACGACATCACCTCCTGCGGCGGGCCGCGGGGGCAGCGCCAGCGCCAGCGCAGCGGCATCTGCGGCCAGGCAGGCGCGTTCTGCGGGCGGGTCCGCGCGTCGTCGGTGTTGTCCATCGCCGCGGTCGTGTCCGTCTCCATCTCCGTGTACACCAGGCACGTCCCGGTGGCCGTCACGCTGGAGCCGACGCCACCGACGCCGCCGACGCTGCCGACGCCGCCGACGCCGCCGACGCCACCGACGCCACCGACGCCGCCGACGCCGGACGATCGGTGCTGCACAGAGGCTATTAATGCGCCGCGGTGCCGGTGCCCGAGGCTGACGATCCCGTGCGGCTGCGAGGACCCCGAGCCGTGCGGCGCCTTCTTCTAGCTAGCTTGACCGAGCCGTGCCATGCCAATGGAGTTAGATGTGCGGATCGATTGTGCATTGCGTACTATGCTACTCGAGGGTTTTTAAAAATTGACCGAGGCTCGTCAATCTTCATGTTTATATACCTTTTTTTACTTGATCGACAGCTTGGCAGCGAAGGACGTGTTCTTATATATAATATGTGTGTTACTTTGAGTTTGCAGTTCTGAAAACGTTTATTGCATGCATGCAGCGTCTCCACGCTATGGTATGGACTATATATGGACAATGACCTTTTATTTTGAGGAAAAAAATTGTTTTTGCAATTAGAAAACATCCTAATTTTGTTTCTTTGCCATTGTATTTTATCAGTTTATGTTTTTGCCATCGGTTTTACGATTCGTTGTTCATTTTGCCATGAATCAACTAATGACAGTCCTACTCGCTTCGCAAAACCCAGCACCAAACACGCCATGGCATTGATGGGGACCTCGCCGGAGTGGAGCAGCGCCGTTAGGCCTTGTCACCGCCATCGCCTGAACACCTAACGATCAGGTCCGCAACTCCCCATTGATGTCCTCCGACAACAGCAACTTCAATGCTACGTGTTAAGTCGCCGGATCCATCACCGGCAATGGCTGCGCCGTCGTCTCCGGAGTCCACTAGCGTGACGTGACACCCCGTCTGTTGATGCTTGCCATGCGAGTGACAAACTTTGCCAACCGTGCGAGGATGACAACAGCGGTGGCGGCATTGATGGGGACGCTGACCGGTGGGACCATTCCTGTGCTTAGTTCTCTTTTCCCTGGGAAGCAAATTCTATACGACTCTGTCCTACGAAAGATCATTCTTCTATGTGATGATATGTGTCTGCTTCATCTCTCTACTTTTTAGCTCAGCCGTTGGATTCAGGATGGATAGAGTGGATAGAGTCTCGCGAGAGTCTTTCTGAACAGAGTCCTATAGAATTTGATTTTCTTTCTCCGACGTATAGATCCGGTTCCAATAGCTTAGCATTTCTCTTAGACTCTATTTCCTTTTCTTTTTTAAAGAAAATAATCTTTTGTAAACACAACTTCGGTTCAGAAAAGATAGCTATGCAAGGCGTCCACATACCACTACAAGAGCACGCTGAGAGCAAACACAGCTTCGATTCGGAAAAGATACGAGATACTGAAGATGTTCATCAGATCACAATCTTTTGCAGCAATGGGGGCAGAAAGAAAAGGCTTTTTCAGCCGTATTTACAGGTAATTCCACGATCAGTGTGCTAGAAATAAAGTTGTTAGCTTATACCAAGAGTCGACGAACCTGAGCACAAATAGATGAAATCAAGTTAAGAGTTCAACACACAAATATTGTACAACCTGTGGCTTGAATTCCAGTGATTTGGACTTGCCAAAATGACCTAGAATTCGGATTGTCCAATCCACTAGACCAAAAACCAATTTCATTTGAAACGAAAAACAGGAGACGATGGAGCCATATACCCACACTAGACCAATAAACTATCTGTGAAACCAATCAGCATAAGTTTATTATGTTAAATCCCTAGACAACGGTGCGATACAGGCTACTCTACTGAGGACTTGACCACATGAAAAGAAATATAGGTTTGTATTAGAAAAAAGAAAATCAAATAAGTGATTTGACAATATAATCAAATGTTGACTAATATTATTTGTCAGTTCTGCAATTGATGGTTCGAATGGCAGTTCTACCAGCTTTTCTAAGCAAGTGTACCGAATAGTGAGCTTATTATTGCAGTTCTAAGAAGACCAAGATACATTAGTCACTGACAAAGTTAAATGCTAAAATAGTAAAAAATTTGGGCCTTTTCATGTATGAATTGTAAAATATGTAGTTTATGTGTTTCCGGATTCGTGCTAAATGTCTAAATTATGAGTACAAATTTGTGGATTAAATGTTCACAGCCTCGTACCACTACTATAGAAATGATTTAGTAGGACACCCATGTACATACGTCTATTTGGAGCCGTCTATACAAATGCCAATGGTTTGAGATACACATCGATATCGTTGCCTGGTTGATTCGGCCCACTAATCAGTAGAGGCATCATAAGGTACTTCCGCTTTATGCACATCCAAGGTGGAAGGTTGTAGATACAGAGAGTCACAGACCAAATGCTATGAGTACTTGTCGTGTTGCCGAAAGGATTCATCCCATCCGTGCTCAACCCGAACCTTATATTCCTCACTTCATCTCTGAATTCCTTGTATTTCGAATCGAATCTCCTCCATTGCATGCCATCAGCAGGGTGTCTAAGCATTCCATCTTTCTTGCGCTGTTCGACGTGCCATCGCATTAGCTCGGTATTCGCTCTGTTAGCAAATAATCGCTTCAAACGGGGGACTATAGGGAAATACCAAGCCACCTTAATGGGGGGTCTTTTCTTCTTTCTCTTCACCCCTACGCCATCGCTCTCGATATCATCAACGCTGCTCTTGTACCGCGGTGCATTGCAAACGCGACACGCTTCCAAGTCTGCATCCTCACCGCGGAACAACATGCAGTCGTTTCCACATGCATGTATTTTCTCTACTTCCAATCCCAACGAGCAGACAACCTGCTTGGCATGGTACGTGTTTTCGGGCAACGCGTTCCCCTCTGGAAGCAATTCTCTCAAGAATTCTAACAATTCATTGAAACCCTTATCGGCCCAACCATTGCTAGCCTTCATTTGCATCAGTGTCAGCACCACATGCAACTTGCTATGCTCATCTTTACAGTTCGGGTAAACTGGTGTTTTAGAGTCATCTATCATGCGCTGGTACTTTTGATGTTGTCTTTCAATGGTGAAGTCCCCCTCCCCATCGCGCAACATTTGTTCTATGCCTTCTTCATTGTTGCCAACAAAACTGTCCCGATCATCGTTCTCGACAAAAGTATCTTCAAATGCCGACATATCGAAGTCTTCGTTAGCCGTCGGATCGTTGACTCTGTCACCTTCGATTGTTGGTTGCCCTTCACGCCCAACATCTGCAAGTTCACCGTGCTCAGTCCAACGGGTGTAGCCAGCCTTAAAACCCCTGCGAATCAAGTGTGCACGGATCTGCTCTATGTTTGAAAACTGCTTCTCATTCTTGCAGTCAACACACGGACAGCATATATAGTGCTCGTCACGCTTCCCTTTTGGCTTCTTGTACGCCGCGGCAGCCCTCAAAAAAGTCTCGATGCCAACAATGAACTCTGGCCCTCGTTCCTTATACATCCATGACCGGTCTATCTGCAAATTATTATAATTAAACACATTGGACTTATAATCATTAAACATTTCAAAATCTAGAACATATTCATCGAATTACCTCGCATCCTGATTGGTCCCTATTTGAGGGCCCATCTCCTTCCGGTACTTGGGCCGGGTCGGGGGACCCGCCTTCCAAAGGCTGCCGAGTCTGATTGCGACCCGTGGGTGGATGTGCTATTCCTACAACACAGTATTTTATGAACTATACATGTTAAATTCAGTATGTTGATTAATTAATAGATGAAATTCATTGGATTATTATTAAAATTCATGACTTTAAAAATATACGCAATCCACATACCAGAAAATTAGAGCTAGATTTTAGAGACATTTTACAAATACCTCCCTGATTTTTTATTCTTTGGATGCCACTCGAATGACAGTTCTAACGGTATTTTTGTAATTTTTGAATGGCAATAATGGTTCAACAAGTTGCAAAGTTGCAACTCGTTAAATCATCTACAATGATAAAATTGCGATATTTCTCTAATTTATATGGATATTTGAGCTCTTGCTCATTTCAAATTTCAACACCAACTAACAACCACCTAAATTCAAACCTAGAGAAATCTAACAACTAAAATCCAACTAAGAATAAAATTTAGATCATCTCTATACATCTAACAACGACAAAGTTGCAAACTTTACCTAAATTAGATCTCAACTACATCTCTAAATCCATAACCATGGAACAAACACCATCCATCATCAACTCTAGAGCAATTTACCAAGTAATCTATCCAAAAATGAAATATAGATCTCACTAACCTTAAAACAGTTGACTCCTCCAAATTTTGAAGGCTCCCACGCAAAAAAAAACCTTGAATCGCCAAAAAAAAATGGCAAGGAGGCGCTGTAACACTAGGTTGCGGCGGCGACGACGGCTCTGTTCTGGGTCGAGACGGGGAAGAAGATGGGCTATATATATACTGTAGCAGTCTTTCAGTGCCGGTTTAAAGAGAAACCGGCACTGAAATACCACTATCAGTGCCGGTTTGTTATTAGAACCAGCACTGATGTATCAGTGCCGGTTCTAACCACCAACCGGCACTGATAGTAACTATCAGTGCCGGTTCTTAACTCCAGGCCCTCGATCGCGGGCGGGAGTTTTAGAACCGGCACTGATACACTGAAGGTGGCGGCTATTATGTGGGGTTATGTAGTAGTGATAGTGATATGATCTTAAAAACCGATGTGATGTCATGTAGTTGATTATACTGAGTATCGACTCTTTAGAGCTGATCTTTTTTTTTCCTTGGCTCGCCTTGAACTGTTCTTGCAATTTAATTGATCGATCTAGTGGTGACATAAGCTAATGGTTTATGCTGATACACAAACAACTATCAATACATGAATTTACGGTCTGTAATATGTATTAGTCCAATTCCTTGTTCATCTCATCATACAGGACATAGCTACTCTGAACCACCTAGCTTTTCATCTCATCATACAGGACATAGCTACTCTGAACCACCTAGCTTTCAATTACTATGGTGTTTCTTCACTTTGTACTCGGTGTCTTTTGTGTTTTGCTTCTGATTTTGCCTAGCGTAATCACTTATTCAAAAGCATCACTCATACATGATCTGATCAAAATTTGTGAAAGCAAACTGACCGGGTGTTTGTCACTTTAAAACATCAACAAATTTAGTTCTACCTAATTCATATTGGCTCCTCTATGAAAGCTTGTGATGGGCTACCAAAGTATAACCAGGAAAGCAGTTATCATTTCTTGTTAGTTATGTGCAGTTATACCCAATGAAACTTCTTTATGATTTTATGTTAATCTGCATATCTTACTTATCAGTTCTCTTACATATGCAGTCCATCGGGAGAAGGTTCTGGAGAAATAATTACATAGCCTCATTAAGCAATTGACAGATAAGCAAGTCAGTTCTATATTCTCCGTTTCGCGTATGGAAATAATCGATCTTGCCGACTGCCGCCCCCCACCACCAGAGCGCCCTGTCGCCGTTCAAAGGGCCCCGCCAGGACGAATGTGTAGACGGCATCTCCTCCCGTGTATGAAAAATTGTTAAGTGCATTATGTTTGCATGTGACTATTTATTTAACCATATTAGAAACCGTAGATATATAAAAATTACGTGTGCTCACACATGCATGGTTACTAGTTCAGGCAAAGGGAAGAGGGAGAAGTCTGAGGCCAAGCGGAAAGAACTAAGGGAGAAGATGTTCAAGAAAACGAGATCTGGCCAACCTGTGATGAAATATAGGATCGAGCATCTCTTGGAGACAACACACTGGGAAGCTCGAGCAGGTAACATGGTGCTGCCATTACCATGTGAGACGAATGCCTGTACGCAAATTTTGTAGTTCAGCCCGCATGTACTCAATCAAATTTGGTAGGTCAGTGCGACCATCTTTGTGTTTTAACTGACTTTTCACTTCATCGTATATATCTGGGTATGCATATTTGGATTTGAGCATCTCTGTCCTCGGTGTATTGATGCCGTATTGCGGTGCCCCTCGCAAGTGACGCGAGATGATTGGCAGGGATCTGAGTGCTAAAAAACCATTGGAACTGTCAGTTCCATCTTGTTGGGCAAATAGGTTTCTGACACTGCTGATGCCCCACATGTTTCTTTGTAAGTAAAGCACAAATCCAACTACCATATTTGGAATATAGCCTAACCACCATACAGATTAAAGAGAAGTACAGCTATAATGTACAAGTGAATTCGCAGAACTGGACCGTTGACACAGATATGTTTCTTATTGACGTAATGGAGGTTGGTGATAGTAGTATACACATGCCTGCCTATTGTTGAGGAATATGTGGATGGAGGTTGGGTGATGATGGTAGTATACATCCATGCTCTCTCTTCATCCTTGGGCCTTGGCTGACCTCTGGTGTCCATCCACCTCATTTCCATCATGGGCGGCGCCAGCTTCGGCGAGACGATCAGCCTCGTGTTCCGCATCCTGACGGTGGGCCTGTCGCTGGCGTCGGCGATCATGACGGCCGCCTCGACGCAGTGCGTGTACCGGGGCGACGGCGTCCCCTCGGCCACCGTCTCCTACAGCGACTACCACTCCTTCAGGTGAGTCCGCAAGAACGCCTCCTCGCTCCTCGGTTGCTGTACCTCCATTATTGTTGCCCGCTTCTCGCGCTACGTGCACGCCTGCACGGTCGCCTCGTAGAGGCTCGCTGAACCGGCGGTCGGCGCGGCATGCAGGTACGCGGCGCTCGCCGATCTGCTGTCGGCGGTGCTGCAGGGCGTTACGATCTGCCTGGAGGCGACGAGGAAGCGTAAGGCGGCCTGGACCGTCGAGCTCATCGACAAGCTCGTGCAGGCTCTCACGTCGACGTCGGCGGCTCTCCTGTTCGCCGTCGACGACATCACCTCCTGCGGCGGGCCGCGGGGGCAGCGCCAGCGCCAGCGCAGCGGCATCTGCGGCCAGGCAGGCGCGTTCTGCGGGCGGGTCCGCGCGTCGTCGGTGTTGTCCATCGCCGCGGTCGTGTCCGTCTCCATCTCCGTGTACACCAGGCACGTCCCGGTGGCCGTCACGCTGGAGCCGACGCCGCCGACGCCACCGACGCCACCGACGCCGCCGACGCCACCGACGCCGCCGACGCCGCCGACGCCACCGACGCCGCCGACGCCGCCGACGCCGGACGATCGGTGCTGCACAGAGGCTATTAAGCCGCCGCGGTGCCGGTGCCCGAGGCTGACGATCCCGTGCGGCTGCGAGGACCCCGAGCCGTGCGGCGCCTTCTTCTAGCTAGCTTGACCGAGCCGTGCCATGCCAATGGAGTTAGATGTGCGGATCGATTGTGCATTGCGTACTATGCTACTCGAGGGTTTTTAAAAATTGACCGAGGCTCGTCAATCTTCACGTTTATATACCTTTTTTTACTTGATCGACAGCTTGGCAGCGAAGGACGTGTTCTTATATATAATATGTGTGTTACTTTGAGTTTGCAGTTCTGAAAACGTTTATTGCATGCATGCAGCGTCTCCACGCGATGGTATGGACTATATATGGACAATGACCTTTTATTTTGAGGAAAAAAATTGTTTTTGCAATTAGAAAACATCCTAATTTTGTTTCTTTGCCATTGTATTTTATCAGTTTATGTTTTTGCCATCGGTTTTACGATTTGTTCATTTTTCCATGAATCAACTTATCACGGTCCTACTCGCTTCGCAAAACCCAGCACCAAACACGCCATGGCATTGATGGGGACCTCGCCGGAGTGGAGCAGCGCCGTTAGGCCTTGTCACCGCCATCGCCTGAACACCTAACGATCAGGTCCGCAACTCCCCATATTGATGTCCTCCGACAACAGCAACTTCGATGCTACGTGTTAAGTCGCCGGATCCATCACCGGCAATGGCTGCGCTGTCGTCTCCGGAGTCCACTAGCGTGACGTGACACCCCGTCTGTTGATGCTTGCCATGCGAGTGACAAACTTTGCCCAGCCGTGCGAGGATGACAACAGCGGTGGCGGCATTGATGGGGACGCTGACCGGTGGGACCATTCCTGTGCTTAGTTCTCTTTTCCCTGGGAAGCAAATTCTATACGACTCTGTCCTACGAAAGATCATTCTTCTATGTGATGATATGTGTCTGCTTCATCTCTCTACTTTTTAGCTCAGCCGTTGGATTCAGGATGGATAGAGTGGATAGAGTCTCGCGAGAGTCTTTCTGAACAGAGTCCTATAGAATTTGATTTTCTTTCTCCGACGTATAGATCCGGTTCCAATAGCTTAGCATTTCTCTTAGACTCTATTTCCTTTTCTTTTTTAAAGAAAATAATCTTTTGTAAACACAACTTCGGTTCAGAAAAGATAGCTATGCAAGGCGTCCACATACCACTACAAGAGCACGCTGAGAGCAAACACAGCTTCGAGTCGGAAAAGATACGAGATACTGAAGATGTTCATCAGATCACAATCTTTTGCAGCAATGGGGGCAGAAAGAAAAGGCTTTTTCAGCCGTATTTACAGGTAATTCCACGATCAGTGTGCTAGAAATAAAGTTGTTAGCTTATACCAAGAGTCGACGAACCTGAGCACAAATAGATGAAATCAAGTTAAGAGTTCAACACACAAATATTGTACAACCTGTGGCTTGAATTCCAGTGATTTGGACTTGCCAAAATGACCTAGAATTCGGATTGTCCAATCCACTAGACCAAAAACCAATTTCATTTGAAACGAAAAACAGGAGACGATGGAGCCATATACCCACTAGACCAATAAACTATCTGTGAAACCAATCAGCATAAGTTTATTATGTTAAATTCCTAGACAACGGTGCGATACAGGCTACTCTACTGAGGACTTGACCACATGAAAAGAAATGTAGGTTTGTATTAGAAAAAAGAAAATCAAATAAGTGATTTGACAATATAATCAAATGTTGACTAATATTCTTTGTCAGTTCTGCAATTGATGGTTCGAATGGCAGTTCTACCAGCTTTTCTAAGCAAGTGTACCGAATAGTGAGCTTATTATTGCAGTTCTAAGAAGACCAATAAGATACATTAGTCACTGACAAAGTTAAATGCTAAAATAGTAAAAAATTTGGGCCTTTTCATGTATGAATTGTAAAATATGTAGTTTATGTGTTTCCGGATTTGTGCTAAATGTCTAAATTATGAGTACGAATTTGTGGATTAAATGTTCACAGCCTCATACCATTACTATAGAAATGATTTAGTAAGACAGCCATGTACATACGTTTATTTGGAGCCATCTATACTAATGCTATCGCAGACGGTTACAAACTAGAACCTTTTGAAAAAATAACTAGAGCAGTTTTCACGAAGTAGGACACTTTAATACAGACAGTTCTCATTTAGAAGCTGTCTATACTAATACAGGCGGCTCCTAAATGAAACCTTCTGTACTAAAGCTTACAGTACATACGGTCCAATTAATTGAGCGTCCTGCAGTGAGAAACGGACCCGAAACTTTGTTTCAATTAACTTTTTTGGCTCGTACACGTCCGCTCAGCTGATATTTTGGAGCCGATCTGCTTCACCTCTCTCATCCACATACGGTTAGTTAATTGGATAATTAATATTATAGAATAATTAATATTGTATTAATTTTTTTTAATGTTTTTTCTCACACATCATATCTCTTTGGGACCAACCAAACAGCTTCTCAGTCCAACATGTCCCAACAATGCAACCAACCAAACAAGACTAGTTGCATCCCCTCATCCGGTACCCACTTAGCCAGGCTCATAAGGATAGCTAGACTGAGTGTTTGGTGGGCAACCAATCACATCCTTAAATGACACTGTAATCTTATTTTGTAAAAAGAAATGCATACATTTTTTGTGTAAAATTATCAGTCATTTTTATCGGAAAACATTACCAGCAACTAAAAATCTTATATGTGTCATGCCATTTTTTGTTGAAGCTTGCGCTTTTGGCTATGGTATGATTTTGAACATATGATTCTTCTTCTCTGGTGTGAATGCAGGTGATGTAGAAGGGGGGTTTTCACATGGTAAGCCATGTGTTGAAATTTTTTTTACATTTGGACAAAAATGGAACAACATTGGTGATTCCTTCTGTTACAAAAATCATCTCAATTGCGTCCTACTAGTGGTTATAAAACTGCAATTGAGAGAAGATGTTTATAAGTTCTGCTATGTGTATCTAGTCTGTGATGGTTGCTTGTAATATTTTTATGGCTCACAATTTTATTTTTTTGGTACTTTTTGTCTTAGTACAGATGGTTTTAAACTGAAACTGTCTGTACTAATTATTTGTATAGACGGTTCTAAACTGGAATCATCTGTACTAATTATTTGTATAGACAGCTCTAATTTAGAACCGTCTGTACTAATCATTTGTACAGACGGTTCAAAACCCGTATGTATAAATTTGATTTGTACAGACTCTTTTCCATAAACGGTTAAAAAAACGTCCCGCAAGAGGTTTGCGAACCGTCTGTACAAATAAATTCTCTAAGTGTACCCATCATCATGAGCAGATTGAAATTAAGCGTTTACACCTAAATAATGTTTTATGTAAAAACGTTTGGATAACACCCGCATGAACAGATTCATCAGAAGTTACCAGGTCCAATGGACCGGCCATAGGTTTTGATCCAAATTTAAGGAAGGAGTTGGAACTAAGTAGCGGAGCACATTTAGCAAGCATATTGTTATCAGATAATAAAAATGAAAATAGCGATGCTGGAATGTTGACAAAGATCACAATCCATATGGCCTTATTATCACAATAACCAGAGTCAATTGCATCATGCATTCACTCCATTCGCCTTCTCGAGTTATTTTCCCTTTATTAAGAGGACCCTAAATGCAAATGCCACTAAAATCAACACTAATAGTTGAAGGCGTGATCTTGTCAGCTGCACAATGATAGGCCCCAACCTGAACGTGCTAAGCTGGAACGTCAGAGGATTAATTAAGCTCTCCTGCTCGCTGCGATGTAGTCCACGAAACCGTCGCTTCTTCCAATTGTCACATTGCGTGCCTACAAGAGACTAAGCTATGTGATATCCAACTGGTCAGCCACTGCCATTCACCTCAGGCGGCGAAAAGCTCTCCTGCATCGCGCATAAGCCAACGTTTAGAGTCCAACGACCAAGGGGCGGCATCCTGCTTCTTTGGAATGACGATGAAATGAGATAAGTAACATATCAACCGGCGAGTTTCACATTTCAACCTCCTTTTTCCTAACCTCGGTATATGGACCCACGAGAGATAGTAGCAAACCAAACTTCTTTCTGGAGATTTTGGCATGTTTGGTTCTAGACCCTAAAAGGGCCGATCAAAATTTGGCATTGCCAATTTGTGAACAGAGCCAAAACGTGAGCAGTACCAAAAAAATGCTATTTGGATGGTAGCCATACCAAATCTTGCCATAACTGTGAATATGACATGTGGGGCCTACGTGTCATCAATTTTTTTCTCATAAAAACATAGCAATATGTGATCTTGTTTTCTAGATAAAATCATAAGGAACACCATGGTGCAAACAAATTACAAATAGGATCCATGGTTTAGTAGACATTAGCATTTGAAGTTTGATAATCAAAAAGTTTTGAACTACGTAATGGGTTGCTAAATTGGAATCGTATCCTCCTACTTTCAGAGATGAACAGTACCGTGGCATTAGATCTCCTGAGCCGTTAGATCCGGAATGGATATCCCAGATTACCTGCTACAGTACCATCATGAACAACAAACTCGCTGCAATATTTTTGCTACAGTAAATAATGGCAGGGTACTGTTCACATAGACTCATAATGTTGTACATTTCGGTGACTTTGCTTCACAATGTCAGAGGGTACGCGTCCTACTAACTCATCCATGGGATGGTTGGCAACCCGACCAAAACTGGGGTGAGCAATCTGCTCGCCTGCGTCAATGTCTCTATCGGCTGTTTACTATAGTTAGCATCAACCAAATTTTCATGGGTCGACCAAATTTTGGCTCCGAACCAAATAGCGGCCAAATTTTCAGGGCAACCTAAAATTTGGCTTAACTTACCCGGACTTAAAACTAAACAAAGACCATCAAGCCGCCGGCAAATGAAAATAGCTCTTGCTTGGGGATTTCAAACCGATCTACAAAGCCTCCGACAAAAATAATGGAGCCTTAAACCACAGCCTGATGGAACAATTACGGGACACGATAAATGAGTGCGACCCGCGTGAGATCAACCTCCGGAATCGAAGATTCACCTAAAGTAACGAAAGGTAAAATCCATCTTTGGTAAAACTAGACAGTGTTTTTGCAACTTCGAATGGGACTACATTTTTGACAGACATGCCCTGCACGCTCTCTCAACCTCTCTTTCAGACCATTGTCCATTGCTCATGTCCAACTCCTAAGGGCCCAACTCAAGAAATGAATTTTGGAACTTGCTACGATAGAGAGGGCGTGAAAGAAACAGGCTTCACATATAAATTATCATAAGGAGGGGATGCAAACACAAGATTTTTTCACTCCAAAATCAATGTGAGGAGACGAAAGAACCACATCCAAAGACTACAACATGCCTAGGGTTGTGCCATCTCCCATGAAGAAAAAGCAGCGTTCACACAAGATCACTACACTAAGTTCATGTCCCGCCCCCTAGGTCGTTCAATCGACCTAAACTAGGAATTGTTCGACTTTTCAAGCGGCAATCTTCAATCATTAGATGCTCCTTTTTCTAAGCAGGAAATGTAGCACGCCATAAACCAATTGCCTTCAGACAAGACTCCAGGACCAGATGATTTCACTGGACTTTTCTTCAAAAAGTGTTGGAACATAATCAAAGACATCGTGGCGGTAGTGCAGGCTTTTCACGATCTATGAGGATGTCGCATGCACGTCCTCAACACGGCAAACATCGTATTGCTGCCAAAAAAGGTGGGAGCGCATAGGATCTCAGATTTCAGGCCCATCAGCTTAATACATTCCGCAGGGAAAATCATCTCCAAGTTACAAGCATTGCAGCTCGCCCCACACATGAACACCATTGTCTCCTAGTGCCAGAGCACTTTTATCAAACAACGAAGCATCCATAACAACTACATGGCAGTACGTAACACAACGAGAAGACTCAACCAATCTATGACGCCATCCTTGCTATTAAAGCTTTAGATCACCAAGGATTTCGATTATGTCCGCTGGGAATACCTCCTTACTCTGCTCCAGCGCCGTGGGTTCCTGGCTAACACGAGCCTAGCAAATTGTCGTCAAGGCTGGTAGACAAGGCTAGCACGAGCCTAGCAAATTGGAAAAGGAAAAACAGGACTCCTAATGGTCGTGTTACCCTCGGCAAGTCTATTCTCACTGCCTAGCCAATCTCCTTCCTCACCGCCCTACAAGCTCTGAAATACATTTTCAAGGCCATTGATTGCATACGGATGAGTTTATGTGGGCCGGTTCCGAGCGTATCACAGGTGGAAAATGCAAGGTGAACTAGGCAAAGGTATGCATGCAAACAAGCAAGGGAGTTAGGAATTCTGGATCTTGCCAATTTCATAAGAGTGCTACGTCTTTGATGGTTGTGGCAACAATGGGTGCTCAAACACAAGACTTGGGTTGGATCTGACAATCCGTGTAATGACACGGATAGGCTCCTCTTTTCTACATCTACCAAAATAACCATTGGTAACGGAGAAAAAGTTTCTTTTTGGCATGCACATGGCTACAAGGGCAAAGGCCAAAAGACATTGCCCCCAAAGGTCTTCTCATCATCCAAAGTTAAATACCACACTCCGAGCGAAGCCATCACAAACAGCACTTGGATCACCAATCTAGCCTTGGCGCCAGGGATCATGGCCCAATTCTTTGTCGAATTCATATAGCTCTGGACCATGCTCCAAAATGTCCAAATCGCAACGTGCAATACAACATCGCATGGAAGTTCATGGAACACGGTGACTACACATCAGCTTCAGCTTACAAGGCACAGTTTTTGGTCTCTATAGACATGAATCTCCATAGCCTCATCTGGAAAGCGTGGGCACCGCCAAAATGTAAGCTTGTTGCCTGGTTGGCGAACCAGAACAGTTTGGACATCATATAGACTTGCCATCAGGGGTGACCGCACAACCCGATATGCCTGCTTTGCAGAAGAAGGCCAGAGACCTGTCACCACCTTTTTGCGGATTGTAGATTCACCAAACGTGTCTGGTCTTTTATCTGAGACTGGACTTTGCAACCATTGCTGTTGCGGCCGACCTAGCAGCATTCCGAGAGCATTCACCAATGGTGGACAACTATAGCTTCGGCGCCAAATACGCCAAGACACAAACTGAAGTCACTGATCATCCTAGTTTGTTGGAAAATTTGGAAGGAGCGCAACAACAGCATCTTAAGCAATTTGTACCACTCCGCGCTCTCGGTCACCCAAAAGATCAAGGGTGAGGCAGAGTCCTGGGAGTTTGCCGAAGCGTGGCACCTAGGGTGCCTTTTTCGGGGAGAATAGGGCTTTTATGTTTTGGTGCTTATGTGCCTTCTCTATTAATATAAAATGCAGCTCTCCAGCCCTTTCGTTTCAAAAAAAAAAAAAAAATGGGGGACACTGAATAACAGTCTGCATGAACATCGTTTACATGACTTAGGGTTTTGTGGATGTCCATCTTCTCGTTCATTGGTTACGTACAGGAAACCATACTAACTGTATAAGGACGATTTTTGAATAAGTATTTCAATCCTTGGCGCTCATTAACCATCACATATATTAGAAATCCAAACTCCCAATTTCTATTTCCAGTTGGACACAACCTACCACACCAAAAGGCAAAAAAGCAGTCCTAAAAAAGTAAGAGGCAAAAGCATATCCTCTTTTCTCTGTCAGCAGCAGCTCATCTGAACGTGACAATGTCAGTTCAGAGAAGAGGATCCTATAGATGCTCCTGCCTCTGGTAGCCAAATCTTCATCAAGACCACCAAAGAGATCACTGGGTGCCTGATAATGCATTGTAAGTAGTCCAACCAAGCTATTACATTACTCCAACATGGCAACATAGTTTGGAGAGAGCTTACATCATATTACATGCTTTCAATCTTAACCCAACGATCCGATTTGGAATGTGTGAATTTTTTTCTAAGGGCCTCTTTGATCGACATCGACGATGCCAAATTCCCTTGAAATAGTTTACTATGCCCATGATTACGTAGAATTAAACATGTGCTCAAATCTTATTTTATATGTCCTTTGAATTGTTCCATGCATTCCCTAGATCTTTTCTCCTCCAAATTTCTCTCTCTCTGTCTCTCTGTCTAGAAAGAAACATGAGTACCACCGAACAAGTGACCTTCGTTGTCCCCTTCCGAAGACCCTGCTAACCTGAGTGCTTGACCGCTTTCCCAAAGCAGGCAGTTCTCTCCTCTGGCCCCTGCCATGAACACCCCAGCTTCAGCTTCCATTCCTGGTTAAACACCACCAACCAAAAGCTGGCACCCTCTCTCCCTCTCCTCCTCCTCCCTGGTCTGTAGCTGCACTTTGGTCACATGGCCACTGCACAGCTGACTGACACCAAGGCCATAGCAAGCCAAAACAGCTGTTGCTTCTTCTCGAGACAAAGATCGAGCACTTGCTTCTGAGCGAAAACAAACAGAGACTGAAAGAGAGCGTGCTGCAGACCCTTTCATGGCTTGAGGGCTTCCGCTGGAGATGTCCCTGGCGGCATCAGCTAGGGCGGGGGCGGTTGAGCAGCGACGGCGGCAGGAGAGGGGCGCCGCTAAGCGCTCGCACTGGCGCGCGGTGTCCTCGCTCTTCGCCGAGCTGGGCGCGCTGCTCCCCAACCTCCCTCCCACTCGGGTGAGTGTGTGCGGTGCTCTGGATGGTCGCATTCCTCCTCCGTTCTTGGTCGCTTCTTTCTTGGCAATGGCGACACTGGTTAACGCGTTGTGCTGCAACTGCAAGATGACAGCTTTGTTTAATGCTCTTTCTTGGTGATCGATGGCGGCAGCCTGCAAGCCGGGAGGAGATCGTGGACGCGTCGGTGGCGCAGTTGAAGGTGCTGGAGGACACGGCGGCCGTGCTGGAGGCATGCCGCGCAGTCCGGGATCCTCGAGCTGCCGAGGTAGCCGTGTCCGGTGCGATGATCTACTTCTCCACGCAGTTGTTGGAGCCGAGGCCCGGCGCGCTGATGCGCGTGCTGGAGGCGTTCCACCGGTGCGGGGTGGAGGTCCTGGCGGTGACGATGGCGCGCCACGGCGGCACCGCCGTGGTCACGGTCACCACGGCCGTCACAGCGCCAGAGGTCCTGGAGATGGTTAGGATAAACATCGCCCACATCAACTGATCAATGGATTTGCCTGGAATTTTATTGTCATCAAATGGTATTGTCGAAGGATGATCTCTAATAATAAATTTGAGGTGTACCAGATGATTGGCACATTGATCTGCCTGCCCACGATCTCCATAGCAAACTGATTTGGAAAGGAGGCGGCAGACTGTCGGTGCGCCAAGATGGAGAGGCTGGTGGCCAAAGAAAAGGAGGCGAGGCGCTCGCTTCAATGGGAGAATGTCGCGCTTCAACAGGATAAGACCACGCTTGTCACTAGATGTAGGATCGAGAATGGCTAATAGAGGAGGGTGAATAGGTCCTCATAAATTTCCTTGATGGTGTTCTCCTATTTTGTTACCTAACGCACCTCAAAATCAAAAACAAAAGCAAAAACTTAAGAAAGACATGCAGCAACAAATTAAAACTTGGCTCTCATGGATGTAGATGAATACTAGGTTCCATTGACACTCATACCACGAGTCATTGCCACATAAGAATAGCAACTTGAGAAAAGAAACATTCGAAACAAGAAAAGATCACCGGTAGAAGAAATTCTTCAGGTTGATAGGGAATTAAAGACCCAATTGTATATATATGAATTTTATATCTCTAGTAACAAGAAGAACAACTCCTAATATGGGAAAATCATACCTCATCAACCAAAATGAAAATCACAACAAAAAGAAAAACTTGAAACAAAGCAAGGGAGTCAATAGAAGGAAACTAGAAGGAGATGAACATAAGTATCGAAGAAAACATGCACTTCATTTCTTACAAAGTTCAGCCCTCTTTTAGACAGATTATAAAGTAGTTTCACTCACAAAAGCTCTCACCTACACATAGGCTAAGCACTCTTCTCTTTTTTTCTCTAAAACCCTAGCATACAAACTCAAATGACTGGCTCTGTCTTCCCACACAGCCCTACCCCTCTATTTATAGGCCTTGGTAGGTTGCTTAGCCTTTAGGCTTTCTTACTCTCAAAATATCATTCTCTTCCAATAGTCTCCTACCTATCATCGGGGTATTTTGGTCCATTTTTCACTCCATCCATTGAACGGTCGTGGCGTCTTCATAACTTAGCTTTTCAAAGTGCACTGCATCCTTCCACGTTTTTAAGGCCAAACCGCGAAACCGAATTTCACGCTTTTCAAAGTGTGACTCACCGCCACTTGCTTACACCTTAAGAAAGTGTCCCGATGTAGACACGTGTACTCCGTCTTACGATCTTGACTACCGACAAGTCACGCCCGCTCCCAATCCCTTGGGCTACCTTATCACTTGCACTGGTATCCCCTTCGCTTGACTTCGTCGACATACCGTCTTCATCTTTTTTTCATGCTTCGCTTGACCTCCACATGCACAGCTAGGATCACCCTTGACTCCCTCCGGCATCCTCGATCGTCCGGCACCAAGCACCTCGCTTGGCCCCGACCATTAAGCCGTTGGCCGTAAAGTCGCATCCATCATGTGCACAGCATGAGACAAGCACATGTATATCTCCAACTCTATTATAGATTAGTTCATAATCAAAAACCTCAGTCAATGTACATCTCAGAAAAATCGTGAACACCAGATGTTCCGACGTTGTCACCTCCTCAACGCCGGATCATCCGGCATGTTCAATCCAGTAGACCGGCCATCTTACAACCCTTCTGCATGAAATGCTCCAGCGTACACTTCATCTCATCACCGGACCATCCGGTGAGTTCACTTTCACCAGACTACCGTTCTACAACCTTTCTGTAAGAAATAGTACAATGTGCATTCATCTCCATTGCCGTATCATCTGGCGAGTTTAAGTCCACCAGAGTCAATTTGCAACCTCTCTACAAGAAATGCCCTGGTGTATATTGCTGCCCATCGCCGTACCATCCGGCGTGTACTTTAGTTTCTACCTCTGGGATGAAAAGCTCCAGACATCTGAACGCCGGACCTTCCAGTGTGTACAAAATCCCAAGCGCCGGATCATCCGGCGTGTACAATTTTCCTAGACTCAAAGACAAACACGCCAACTCTATTTTTCTCTACAACTTTGGTTAGCCATGATCATAATTGCAACACATATACATGCTCGTGCAATCAACAAATAAACAAACCAAAATAACAATATTCTAAATCACTCATCACATATAAACCAATGCACATTTTAACTTGGTTTCTCAATCTCCCCCTTGATGAGTGCATTGACAACCCTTAAAGCACAAAGATTTTAGTTTGAAAACTTTCAACAAGAGAAGCTCATCCAAGTGACAAAAAAACTCAAGAAAAGTGGTTTATCACTTGGTATAAGAAGGATCGCAAAAACTCGAAGAGAGATTGAGACAAGCCAAATGCAAAAGCTCCCCCTTGATGAATGCATAGATTTCAGGATTCTTCTTATTTGTGATTTAGTGCATAAGTTCTCCCCCTTTATTAATGCAAACATCAAGGGCCAAAAACGCCATGAAGTGCATGAATATGCAAACCTAATGAGCTTTCACAAGTATACCACAAAGCATTTGCACAAGCTAGAAACATCAAAGGGCTATGGAGAGTAGAATGTGGAGTTCACAATCGTATAAAGGCTCAAAAAAAGACAGTGGCATGAAAGCATGAAGCTTTACAATCTAATCCTGAAGAATTTTTGGCGCATTTAAGTTCAAGTAGCCGAATTATGTTAAAGGCGATTACTGTATAAGCATCCACTCGTACTGAAGCAAGACAAGAATTAAAAATTAGTAAACTTCAATATCAAATTAGGCAAGCAACTATTCATGGCAAAAGGCTTTGCAAATAGTCACATATGAAATCAAGATTTAGTTAGATCAAGCGATTAATTAAAACAAAAATGATCATTTAGGCACATTTCTTTGTGATTCATATTATCCTCAAGTTGACTTTAGCAACTATAGGCTTGTTTCTTTGGCAATCCACATGAAGCATCAAGACAACCGTATTGGATCATATTTTAGCACAAGGGATTTGATTGCTCAAAAGTATTTAAATTGCACAAGTTATTAAGTTTCACTTAGATCAAGTTAAGTAGTGTCTTTGCGACACAAGGAACACATATTCCCCTAAGTTTCTATCATGAGCTAAACATTCGATAAAGACAGAAAATATAGTGCAATGTTCCCCAATCCACTATCTTGAACCAAGAAACCTAGAGCAAAATATTCATCAAACTAGTCTTCACACAAGCATTAACTAAGCCAAATCAATTACAAACATGGTGATGAAGAATGTAGCATTTCACAGTCTACATGATTCATAAAATTGCCAAGATTCATCTTTAGGAAAGCTAGCTTGCTTGGAATTTTTCATGTCAAAGCATCAAGAGAAGCCTAAGATTAAAAGATTGCTCCGCACAACTACTCAACTTAGTTCAAATTCAAGTCTAACAACTGAAAATGCTAAAGACATACAAGATAAAGCTCAACTATTATGATTATCTTACAAGATGAGATGCCATGCAAATACAATAAAAGTAAGATAGAGTATGTACAACTATAACTCCCCCTCACAAAATTCCATAGGGATGGCATGCTCCAAGCTCTCCCTTCAAATAAGCAAATCTTGTTTCATCTAGAGGCTTGGTAAAGATGTCAGCAAGCTAGTGTTGGGCATCTATGTATCTCAAGACAATATCTCCCTTCTCATTATGGTCTCGTAAGAAGTGGGATCTCACATCTATGTGTTTGGTTCTGGAGTATTGGACTGATTTATTGGCTAAGCTGATGGCACTGGTGTTGTCACACAAAAGTGGCACTGGTGTTGTCACACTCTTGAACATCCACAAAATCTAAGAACAACAGCTAGAGGATGTAACATATTCAGCTTTAGTAATTGACTGCACAACACTAGACTGTTTGAGAGAAGGTCAATACACAAGAGAAGTACCTAAGAAATGACAGGTGCCGGAGGTACTCTTCCTATCAATTCTACAACCAGTAAAATCCACATCCGAAAAACTGCTAAGAGAGAGAGAGAGAGAGAGAGAGAGAGAGAGAGAGAAGAAGATGCAGAAAATCAAAGACCATACTCAAGGGTGTGCTTGAGGCACCTGAGTATGCGCTTCACCGCTTGGCGATGAGACGTTCTTGGTGAAGCATGGAAGCGGGCACACAAACAGACGACGAAGTGGATATCGGGTTTTGTCGCCGTCAGGTACAGGAGGGAGCCAATCATGCTCCTGTACTCCCGTTGGTCTACCTCCTCGCTATCTTCATCTGGATCAAGCACAAGCACGGTTGAGGTAGCCTTCGGTGTCGCCAGTGGCTTTGCATCGCTCATGTCGAACTTCTTCAACAAATCCTTGGTATACTTCATCTGATGGATGAATATACCTTACTTGCATTGCTTGATTTGCAGTCTATGGAAGAAATTGAGCTCTCCCATCATCGACATCTCAAATTCCCTGCTCATAATTTCTGCAAACTTGGCCACAAGAGCATGAGAAGAGCCACAAAAAATAATATCATCCACGTATATCTGAACAAGTAGGAGGTCATTGACATACCTAAAGGTGAATAAAGTTTTATCAACCGACCACATCATATACTCATTCTCTAGCAAGAATGACTTAAGCCTATCATACCAAATCCTAGGTGCCTGTTTATGCCCATACAAAGCTTTCTAAAGCTTGTATACTCTATGTGGGTATTTGAGGTGCTCAAAACCAGGGGATTGTTTTCCATAGACCTCTTCCTCTATGAACCCATTTAGAAAATCATTTTTGACATCAATTTGGTACAACTTGAAACCTTGAGATGCCACAAAAGCAAGAAAGATCCGTATCAGTGCAAAGGTCTCTCCAAAGTCTATCCCCTCTATTTGAATGAAACCTTGAGCCACAAGTCTCTCCTTGTTTCTCACTACAGACCCATCCTCCCCCTTTTTGTTTTTGAAAACTCATTTGGTGGCTATGGTGTGAACTGGGATGGCTCTACAAGGACACAAACTTGGTTCCTCTCAAAGTTTTTTAGTTCTTCATGCATGGCATTAATCCAATTTGAATCAGAAAGAGCGTGTCCAACATCATGGGGCTCAAAAGAAGCATTGAATGCAGAATTAGTAAAATTAGCATGATGAGTAGATTTGGATCTTGTTACCCTCTCACCAAGGTCATCGATCATCTATTGAGGGGGATGTATCCGCTGAATGTGTCGAGGAGTCTCGCGTTTTGAGACCACCTCCCCTTCAATCGTAGCCGGTGCAGGCTCAAAAGCAGCTGAAGTGGAAGTAGAGGCTGCAGGACCCTCTGCCAGTGTAGAGAAGTAGGAACCAGCTCGAGAACATGTGTGATAGAAGGAAATAGTGGATCATCCTCATCATCACCGAGAGCTGGAAGGTCGTCATCTGTGAATTTGCTTTCGCCAATCTCTTTGTCACCTGCACACTTGAAAGCAGAATTAGCACACGAAGTTGATTCATCAAAAGTCACATCACATGATTCCATGATAATGTTAGTGTTAAGATTATAAACCTTGTAAGAATGGCCATGAAAAGAATACCCCAAGAAAATCTCATCGGAAGAATGCGACTTGAATTTGTCAAGATTGCAACACTTTAGGATGAAACAACGACATCCAAAAACTCTCAAATGAGACACTTTCGGCTTCCTCCCAAAGCGCAACTCATAAGAAGTCAAATTCAAGATCCAGTGCAAGAAAATCTGATTGAAGATATAGCAAGCGGTGCTAATAGCCTCAGTCCAAAACTTTCTAGGATTCCTATGCTCATCGAGCATTGTCCTAACCATCTTCATCAAAGTGTGATTCTTCCTTTCAACCATGCCATTCTATGGAGGAACGCATGTGGCAGAAAATTGATGCTTAATGCCATGTTCAAGGCAGAAAGCATCAAACAGATAGTTCTTAAACTCAGTGCCATGATCACTGTGAATTGCTTTCAATACTCCGGAGAGTTCCTTGAACAATCTCAAAGCTAAGCTCTGATAGTGTGAGAACACTTCATCCTTGCTCACAAGAAAGAACACCCAAGGGTAGCGAGAGTAGTCATCAATAATGACAAGTACATACTACTTTCCACCTACCGAACGAACCTGGGAAGGATCAACAATGTCTATATGGAGAAGTTCTCCTGGTCATTCAGTCATCACCAGATTGGCTGGTGGGTGAAAAGCGGCAACCATCTTCCCATGCTGACAAGGAGCACAAACAAGGTTCTTCTCAAACTTGAGCTTGGATAATTCTCGGATCAAGCCTAGGGCACTCAAACGAGAAAGCAAATTAAAACTCATGTGCCCTAGTCTCTTATGCCACATCCAAAGCTCAGAAGAAGGTTGAACAATTAAGCATCGAGAAGAACCAAAAGACTCAAAAAAATCAGCTCCAAAGACACTCCCTACTCGAGAAATCCGGCAAATCAAAGCGCTTGTAGAATCAAGAACTCGAGAAGCATCACGCTTGAAGCGCACTTCCAAGTCATCATCCAGCAACTGAGATACAAAAAGCAAATTGTATCCCATGCACTCCACCAAAGCCACATCTTTTATAGTGAAACCCTCATTTATCTTCTTTATGCCTTTGGTTTTCACTCTACCTTTTCGATCATCTCCGAAAGTGATGTACTCATTGTAGAATCTAGGCCCCTTAGTAAGTGGTAAGTGTTTCTGTGATTAATGACAATCGTATCATTGTGACTAATGCGTATGTTTTGAAGGGAATCAAAATTCTATAGTTCACAATGATTGAATGGGTTTTCTTGGTCCCTCATGCAATTCTATTGGTCGATCAAAGGACATTTGCGTCAAGATTAAGGATCTTCTAGTTCTAAGTGTCACAAGGTAATGAAGAACACTTAGAGTAGACATAGTTCTATTTTCGTCTTTTGACCATACTATAAAGGGGGGCTAAGTGTTGTAGTTTGACCTAGTTGAGTCTAGACTTAGTTGGATGCACGCTTGCGAAATTCTAGCACTAGGTAGCTCAAAGAAGTCCATGGGTGAGAAGTTGAGAAGTTAGAACTCAAAGTCTATTGAATTGGATGAGTTTCAGGAAGTTTGTTCTCACCGGATTGTCCGGTGTGAGAAGGATTATACTCATCGGACTATTTTTCTTCTCTGTGAAGATTTCAAATGAACTCACCGGATAGTCCGGTGATGGAAGGAATTTTGCACCGGAGCATTTGACAGAAGAGTCATTTTTCAAAGAAATTTGAAGTTACATGCACCGGAGTGTTCGGTGATCTGAGGACGCATACACCAGACTATTTAACTGAAGGACTATTTCTCTGAAGAAAATCAGAGTTGAACTGACCGGATTGTCCGGTGACTTAAAGGAGTTATCACCGGACTATTTAACAGAAGCTTGGTATTTTTGGAGAAAATGAATTATAACTCACCAGACTATCCGGTGATTCTATGTGGAAGAACACCAGAGCATTTTGCATCGGCTACTGACAACTGTCAAATCAGCGTGTGGAAAAAGTAAAGTCACCGGATTGTTCAGTGCTAATAGAGGCATGTGCACCGGACCATCCGGTGTTCACAGAAAAAGTGAGTGGTTGGGCAACCGCTAGATTTGGACCTCTAGCCTATATATACCGCTCACTTAGTTTCATTCGTCTCTCTTGCAACCCACAAGCATTCATACAAAGTGTGTATCATCTAGAGGTAAGGGAGGGCACTTGAGGTGATTTGCAAGTTCTTAATTGAAGATTAAGAACTCCATTAGTGCTTCAAGAGTAGTGAGTGTGCATCTAGCTGTTGTTTTGGCTTGATAGGGATCAAGTGAACCAATTAGCTTGTTACTCTTGGTGGTTGGCAACACCTAGCCGGTCGTGAAGATTGGAGGTGTTCTCAGTGAGCTCTTGGGGGTCTTGTGGGAGCCTCGGGAAGCTCGTGTACTTGGTTTGATGCCCGCCAATCCGGAGATGGAAAAGTGGCAATCACTAGTGAGCACTTGAGTCTTGGTGACTCAAGGGGGAGCGACATCCTTGTGTGGATGCTCCAACGAGGATTAGTGAAGAGTGCCAACTCTTCGATACCTTGGGAAAAACTTGGTGTCCCCTTTCCTTACTCTTGTTACATTCCGTATTTTACTTCTAGCATTTCCTTCATGCAAGTTTCAATTCCGCACTTTACTTATGTTCTATATGCTTGCATATTTGTGCTTATCATTCTAGCTTGCTAGGTCGTCTAGTTGTTTTTATTCATTATGGGTTAAGGTTGCTCTTTGTTCTAGAAATCGGTAGTTGGTTTAGTTTTTGATTAGTGCCCTATTCACCCCCCCCCCTCTAGGGCCATTAGATCCTTCAACTCGTGTCACTTCGTCGGGGTGAGGCTGGAGAACCATGTATCTCCAGTCATATAGCGCGAACAACCAGAGTCGATGAGCCACTTGTTCTCCAGGCCTCCGCTTGCCACTTACATATGAGAATAATAATATGTGGATGACTCAGTACTGGTGTCGGAGGATTAACTCCTGTCGCAGGGATCCTGAGGGACCCCTTTTTAGAGATTCGGCAGGGGGGATGATCCTGAATATGTTCGCCGGAGAAATAAATGGGTATGAATGCGATGGCCAGTGGGGTGGAATGATCTAATGCGGAACGGAGTGAATGCGCTGGTGTTTAGACAGGTTCGGGCCGTGCGGAGGCGTAACACCCTACTCCTGTATGGATACTATAAAAGCCTTGAGAAAGTCCCTCAAGGATGTTGCTAGTTACAAGAGTGTTTATCTATCTTAGAGCCTGGGGCTCCTCGTTCTTCGGTCGGTGTGTAGCCGCCGACTTTTGGGTGCTCTCGATCTTCTCTTCTCTGCTTGTGGGCAATTGTTCTTTCTTCTTCTCTGCCTGTCTGCTTTTCTGCCTATCTTTCCGTCTGCCCTCTCTTCCCTTGTCCTGCCGGCGGCTTTAAATACTCGCCGGCAGTAGCATGCCCCGAACGGGAAGGGGGGGGCACGAGTTCCGAGACACCATAAATGGAAAGGGCGTCATCATTACCTCTAGGTGAAGTGACCGGGGATGGAAAATGCATCCCACGCCTGGTCATTCGTCACCATAAATGCACTAGCAACAGACGCCGTGGAGAGGGCCCACCGGGCAGCCACGGAGCGGTCCGGCGTGCCCGCCCGGTCTTGGTCTCCTACCACAGCAGCGCGGCAGACGGAACACCTCGGCCCCCACGATGTTATCCCGAAACGGGCCGGATGGCACAGGATGGGACCCGTGCATTCAATGACCCCACGCCCTTCTGCCAGAAGTTGGCAGGAACTGACACCGAGCGTGGCGGGAGCAATTGGAGGTGACAGGCCACGCGCGCTCCTTAAATGCAGCCTTGGGCCTTTGACTGGCTAACACCTCATCGGTGGGCCCCTCGGAGGCCACTGTCAAGGGGCTCTCTGGGTCGTCGGGGAACCGAGTGCTCGGGGGTCACTGTTCACTTCCCCAAGCACTCTCTCCTGAGAATGCCATTTCTTGATCCTCGGGGAACCGAGTGCTCGGGGGTACTGTTCACCTCCCCGAGCACTCTCTCCCGGGCACACTTGTATGGCTCCTCGGGGGACCGAGTGCTCTGGGGGCTGTTGCATGCAACCCTGAGCACTCTCTCCCGGAACTTCCTTCAGTGGGTCCTCGGGGTACTTGGGTGCCCAGGGGAACACCGCTCGCAGCCCCGGGCACGTTTCTCCCGGTACTCAGCTTTCTTGACCGTCGGGGGACTCGGGTGCTCGGGGGCCACCGTATACCTTCGCGAGCACTTTCTTCCCGGTACTTGGACTTCGTAGATCATCGGAGAACTTGGACTTCGTAGATCATCGCGCCCTCTCCCGGGACTTGATCTTTTTTACCTTGCGAAGGAGACTCCGCGGGATGGCGCCATGTGGTGGATTGCTGGCCTGGCCTCGGGATTCGGGGACCCCTGGTTCCTGGTTCACCGACAACTGGGGTTAGACAAAAACCTCTTAGGAATCCAGTACTGGGTCATCTGCCCTGAAGCAATAAAAGCATGTGCATGCAAATAAACACTAGTGCACTGAGGGCGATTGCCATGATAGGGAAAACGTGGTCCGCCAAAGTATTGCAACTCAAAACCTCTTACATGTGAACCAAAACCATATAAATCATGGTAAGATCCACGCTGCACCTCTAGGAGGAAATTGAAGAACATCAGAAACTCGTGGGTGAGAACGAGAAAAAGGCTCATATACACCAACAGAGGGACGGTACATTTCCCGAGTACTCCACTCCCACTCATGCCGCTCATCTCTCCTATGGTAAAAGCAAAACCCAACAAGGTGACCCTCTCTCTGGCAGTAGATGCAATGGTAGCATTCTCAGGAACTCAACTGCCGATCACTCTAGGCTCTCTCACAAGGGGCTCTCATTTTGGTATGTGGAGCTCTCTTGGGTTGTGGTGTGGCTTTCTTTTTCGTGGGTTATGGAGTGGGTTTCTTAATTGGTTATGGTGTGGCATTGATTTTGGACTTCTCGGTTTCTAGGGTAGTAGGTGAGGAGAAAACAATCTTGCCAACCCCATTGTAAGCCACGCTCTCAAAACCTAACCCTAAGGCTAAACCTGCCTTATCGGCACACATCTTGGTCATGGCCAAGATCAAATCCATTTTGCCCTTGCCTTCTGAGCACTTCTCCACAAGATAAAGGAAATATTCATTCTCGGTCATGAGCTTCTGAACTTGCCCTCTAACCTAGCTGGGCTTGTCCTTAAGGATTATGCAAGTGAGATAATTTGGCTACACATCCTTAGAACTCTCGGCAATCTTTAATCTAGATTCTAGCTCTTTTATGCGCTTAGCTTTCACATCAACATCCTTTGAGAGAAAAGGACAATTCTTGCAAGCGTCTAAGAGAGTAGGTCTAGACTCCTCCTCAAGGAGCTTATTCTCGGCAGTCTCAAGTCGACTGGCTACTTGAGCATGCAAAGTTTGAAGTGCTGCAAGCTTACTTATGACCACAAGGAAACTATCACACTCTTCATCATTTGCCCTAGACTTAAGCAACTCAAGCTCAGAAGATGAACATTCTAGCCTAGACTTGAGTTCCTTTACTTCTCGAACCGCTCTCTTGAGCAATCTATCCTGGCTAATAAGCGCATCATTCAATGTATCGACTTGAACAGAAAGTTAACCGTAGGAAGGTGATACCTCAGAAGAATCAAGCTCGGGGTCGCTGTCGTTATCGTCCGTCATGAGGCAAAGGCCAGTGAAGTTCTTGTTCTTGTTCTTCTTGTTCTTTATGGGCAGCTCCTCCTTCGAGCTCTCCTCCTCGCTTGAGGAAGTGTCGACGTCACTAAGTGCCCCACGGAAGCTTGAGATACCACCTTGGCTACCTTCTTGGCCAGCTTGTCGCGGTTCTTAAAGAAGGGTTTCTTGTTCTTCTTGTGCTTGTCGTGGTCGTGACCACGATCTTCCTTCTTCTTGAGCTTCGGACAATCAGCCTTGAAATGAGTGGTATCACCACACTCATAACAAGCCTGAGAGCTACTTCTCCTCCGGTCTCTTCTGTTGCTGTAAAAGCGGGTGAACTTCTTCACGATTAAAGCAAGATCCTCATCAACAAGTGTGTCCATCTGCTCCTCTGTGATAGAAACCAAAGAAGACAAAGTAAAGCCACTGGGTGAAGGGTTAGCACAAGAAAAACCAACTCCAGCAGGACTACCACCACTACGTCCTGAAACCAACGCTATGTTTTGAGATAGGGGTTTCCTAGGCCTATTATAGCTGTTTTGACTATCTCGGTGGATTTTAGCTTGCTGAAGAGTTCATCACAAGTCAATGTGTTATAATTGGATGACTCTTCAATACTCGAGATCTTCACTTTCCATATGCTACGGTCAAGAGCATAGAGAAGCTTGATCGCCCTCTCATGATCATAGTAGGACAAAATACCAGTGGATCTAAGGTTGCTAAAAATTCCATCAAATCTAGCAAACATAGCATCCAAAGATTCTCCAAATCCTTGCACAAACATTTGATATTTTTAATTGTATGTGCTCTGACGTCATGCCTTGATTTGGTTAGTGCCCTCATGGACGACACTAAGAGTAGTCCAAATCACATGGGCAGTACGGAGGTATTGGACTCCGTCAAACTCATTACGTGTAATACCAGGTATACTTGTTGACTTTGTTTTTCCTTCAAGTCACAGTGAAAAGAAGAAAAATAAATAAATACCCAGTTTGGGAGTAGACTGGGCCACTTGCAGGCTGGTCCTAAAGCCCATCCCCCCCCCCCCCCCCCCAAACCCTAAAACAGCCCCTCCCCACACCCCAACCATCCCCCAACCAACAGCCCTCTCCACTCGCCCCCAATGGCCTTGGGCACCTCCCCCACCCTGAACAGTAATAGATCTATTCAGTTTTTGGGCATCTTAGAGGCCGAACCAGTTTTTCAAAATAACTAGGAAGTTGTAGATGATTTGTTAATCTTTCCAATTGTGTGTAGTATGCAATTTTTCGTTGGATATAACTCCGGTTATGCTATTCTGCATTTTCTGCTGTCGATTGTTGATAGATTTCAGTGTCGAATGTACAGAGCTTGATTAGGCCATGATAATGATGTTTTATGTAGATTAAAGTTATACCAAAGTTGAATCTTATGTTGTGATACACATGTCCACAAAGTTTTAGATTTTTTGGATCTATGGTGTGGTAGATATAAAAATGTGAAGGTTGCTGCCTGAAATTTCAGATCGATTCTGAAGTCTGCTTTTAGTTGCAGTTTAGGCCACCTTAATGGCAGTACAAAAATATGGTATTTGCACGAAAGTTGTAGGTATTGTTCTGTAGTTTTCAAAAATGTATTTGTTTCCTATCATTTCTGTTGTAAATAAAAAGATACGAAAAAGTGAAGCAACATTGCTGCAGTTAAACGAATGTGACGAGTGTCGGTTTGTTCGTTGGATGGGTTGCAGGGTGTAGGACTATATTCCTTGCTGTTTGTATTTCATGTGATATGTTGTGGTGCTGATATATGGGCTCTTGAGCAGGTGGTGTTGCACCGATGCATGTATATCTTGTCTTCATCGTCGGTAAAGGCAAGTGAGCGTGGCAGTTGTTGCCATAACTTTAACTTGTTATTTTTGCTACCTCCACTTATAATAATGTAGCACACAAGATTATACTCATTAATTTGGATGATTATACCTACTTGCTCTAGATATGTGAATTTGGCTTAATCTTTTGGTTATAGTTGATGGAGTCTTATGCAATAGTGATGATGCCTTGTCGGTTTAGTCATTTCTAGCACAACCTCATATTATGTCTAATGGTTAGTTTACTTGAGGATAATGATGTCGGTTATGTAGAAGCTTATAGAAGAGGACATGCTTTGACTTGTAGGTGGGCATTTAATTCTTTTTGGAGGGCTATTTCATATGTCTATAACTAGTTAGAATATAACCTTTTGAAACCTTATGCATGTTAAATGATGAGCTAGCAGAAGCATATTTGTTATATTTCTGTGCCCTACATAGAATTAAACTTGTAATATGTGGTTATGAAATGGGGTAGGCCTTGCTCTTTCAAAGCAAGTTTAATGTTGCTACATGTGTATGTCCTTGTCATCTGCACTTTAACATGAAGAAGTAATTGTGGATATATGTGGATGGAAGTGGCTTATATTAATTATGTAGAAAATGCTTTTATGTTGATGTATGTTCACGGTTGTGTACTATGCGGTTTATATTTTGGCATTTGAAGTATATCATGTGCATTGCATTTCATATGCATTGGAAGTTATATCGTAAAGATCATGACCATACCGGTACACATCGTATGTTGCCCGAGGAGGGGTGCGATGTAAAAGAAGACATGTCATTGCATTCATATGCATGTCATATGGAATTGATTGTTGGATATATTGAAGTTGCATTGGAGGTCATTATGAGAAGTGACGCTTCTCCGTGAATATGTTCATTGTGGTATGACTTGTGAATTTATGAAGGTATTGAAGTCCTACGTGGATTTGCATTGCATAGTATCCATATGCATCATATTGTGTAACAGTAATCTTCCATATTCAATTTGGATGTGATGAATGGTATGCAGATGTTTGAGTAATTTTACTAATTGTACAAGGTATGTGGTTGCGAGTGAGTTATCCTTAAAACTGTCATTTATTATTAATATGGCTTGAACTATATTCATGATGTCTTGGATGATGATATTATCTTACAAGTTCTATTTAACTCTTAGAAGTTGAAATCATTTATTGATGTTGAAATCATGCCATATGGGATAGATAGTTTTTTTTCTATCTTGCTTATGTTATAGTTATGTTTGCTATAAACATGTTTTTATTGATCTTCTTTTAGAAGTAACTATTTAACTTGCTTAAAAATGAACATGATGAATAATGCCATGTCTTTTATACATGCTTAAGTTTTAAAGTGATGCTTTAAATACTGTGGTTTAAATAGCTTGTTAAAGTGGTTTGCTTGCTGAGATTACCCAATCTCACTCTTGCAATATTCCTCCCCAGGTTGTTCTACTTGAAGCTAGCATGGAGGGAAGGGATTAGAAGCACGTGTTGCACTTCATGTATTCACTTAATATCACTGAGTTGTAATAATAAATTATGTTTAGTCGTTAGAGTCGTGTGTTTGAGGTTTACAGTGTGGTTGTGATGTTGAACTTAATGGTTTACTCTTGGTCCTTGTTATGATGTTTTTAAATGCTAGTGTGTTATGCTTTATATCATGCTTATCTATGTTATTGCTTCCGCATTACTTAGAATACAGGGGTCATACTGCTGTTTTTTTTATGTAAGTTCAGTTGTAGGTCGTGTAGTTTAGTAGCATTCCAGGTTTTGTGGCCCTTGGGGTGTTACATTACGACTCAAGCTTATGAATAATATATTTCTAGCCTTGTTGTTGGCTTCATATTATTCGATTTGGACGTAAGTAGTACGAGCAACAGGGATCTCATAGTTGGAGTCTATAATCTGTCATACTGCACTTTCTTGGCTCAAAAGATAAGCCTTCAACACACCTTACAGTATGAAAAGTCTCGACCTTCAAAGAGAGGAGTCTTCACATGTCTCTCTATTGTCGCATACGGATCACAAAACCAGCTAGAGTCAACAAGTGATCAAACCGGCTTTGATACCAATTGTAGGATCGAGAATGGCGACTAGAGGGGGTGAATAGGCGCCTCACAAATTTCTTTGATGGTCTTCTACTATTTTTTCACCCAACGCACCTCAAAACCAAAAATGGAAGCAAAAATTTAAGAAAGACTTGCAGCAACAAAGGAAATCTTGGCTTTCGTGGATGTAGATGAACACCATGTTCCATTGACACTCATACCACGAGTCATTGCCACATAAGAATAGCAACTTTAGAAAAGAAACCTTCAAAACAAAGAAAAGATCAACGGTAGAAGAAATTCTTCAAGTTGATGGTCTAGAGGCAAGGGAATTCAAGACCCAATTGTATATGTGTGAATTTTATGCCTCAAGCAACAAGAAGAATAAGTTACCAAGGTGGGAAAATCTCATCTCATCAACCAAAATGAAAATCACAAACAAAAAGAAAAACTTGCAACAAAGCAAGTGAGCCAATAGAAAGAAACTAGAAGAAGATGAACATAAGCATCGAAGGAAACATGCACTTCATTTCTTGCAAAGGTTAACCCTCTTGTAGGCAGATTATAAAGTAGTTTCACTCACAAAAGCTTTCACCTACACATAGACTAAGCACTTCTCTCTTCTTTCCTCTAAAACCCTAGCATACAAACTCAAATGATTGGCTCTGCCTTCCCACACAGCCCTACCCCTCTATTTATAGGCCTTGGGAGGTTGTTTAACCCTTAAGCTTCCTTATTACCAAAATATCTCTCTCTTTCAATGGCCTCCTACCTACCACCGGAGCATTTTAGTCTATTTTTTGCTCCATCCATCGAATGCCTGTGACACCTTCACTACTTAGGTTCGCCTCAACACAAATTTCGTGATGATGTCACGTGCACTCCATCCTTCCACGGTTTTGAGGCCAAACCGCGAAACCGTCTTGCACGCTTATCAAAGTGTGACTCATCGCCACTTGCTTACACCTTAAGCAAATGTCTCAATGTCGACGCGTGTACTCTGTCTTGCGATATTTACTACCGGCAAGTCTCTTCCGCACCCGATCCCTCGGACTGTCTTGTCACTTGCACCGGTATCCCCTTCGCTTGACTTCATCAACATGTCATCTTCATCCTTTCTTCCATACTTTGCTTGATATCCACATGCACAGCTAGGATTACCCTTGACTCCACCTGGCCTCCTCGATTGTCCGGCACCAAGCACCCCGCTTGGCCCCGATCATCCCGGCGTCGGCCGCCAAGTCGTATCCATCATGTGCACAGCGTGAGACAAGCACACGTATATCTTCAACTCCATTATAGATTAGTCCATAATCAAAAACCTCAGTCAATGTACATCTCAGAAAAATCATGAATGCCGGATGTTCCGGCATTGTCACCTCCTCAGCGCCGGATCATCCAGCGTGTTCAATCCAGCAGACCGCCCATATTGCAACCCTTCTGCAAGAAATGCTCCAGCATAAAATTTATTACATCGTCGGACCATCCGACGAGTTCACTTTCACCAGACCACCGTTCTACAACCTTTCTGCAAGAAATAGTCTGGCATGCATTCCTCTCCATCGTCGGACCATCCGGCAAGTTTAAGTCCACCAGAGCCGACTTGCAACCTCTCTGTATGAAATGCTCCAGTGTATATTGTTACCTATCATCGAAACATACGGCGTGTACTTTAGTTTCTTCCTCTAGGATGAAAAGCTCCAGCGTATACTTCATCTGAACACCGGACCTTCCGGCGTGTACAAAATCCCAAGCACCGGATCATCCGACGTGTACAATTTTCCTGGACTCAAAGACAAACATGTCAACTCCATTTCTCTCTGCAACTTTGGTTAGCCATGATCATAATTGCAACACGTATACCTGCTTGTGCAATCCACAAATCAACGAACCAAAATAACAATATTATCAATCAATCATCACATATAAACTAATACACATTTTAACTTGGTTTCTCACTAGACATTCCAAACTGATGGAGGATGAGCGAACGACCTGCGGCTTTCTTCGGGGTGCCTTCATGGTCATGCGAGAGCCCTTGAGGAGAGTCGGGCTAGAAGCCACTGAGCAAAAGGAAGAGTCCGCGTAGGACTGGACCTATGCCATCAATGTCATGGTGGAGAAGTTTACCTAGCTACCGGGCATCCTGGCGGTGAGGACGGCAGAGGACGTGGCGAAGGCGGTGAAAGCCGTGGTGGGGTATGTTCTCTAGTGCTACTGCTATCACGACCCCAACTTCAATATCAAGGTCATCCAGGAGGGATCGTGACTGTCGGTCCCGAAGCGGAGGCGAGGCTGCAAGCGGAGTGCCAAGGGTCGGTGGAGTACGTTGGGTCTCTCTTCCGGGTGGAGACCACCGAAGAGTAAACATCAGACTGCAACTTAGGCTTGTATCATACCTGAATGAAGTTTTTCATTTCTTTGATGGGCTTGTGTCGCTGCTGTGGTTGTAGAGTCTCTAAATTGACTGACCCTCCTACTCGCTCCGAGCCCCCGATCACATCTATCGACAACACCAATGACCAACGTAGTTGGGAAGCAGTGACCGAGTGCAAGCTTAGGTTTGCGGTCAAGTGAGAGATCCTGCAGAGCGATCTTCGAGGTGCATCGGCCCTACGACAACTTAGTCACGTATAGTCCTAGGCTAGCAAGTGAGACTCGACCAGTTGACTCCTACCTAGCGCGCTAACTATCGAGGATGATCTCTGACAATGAATCCAGGGTGTACCAGACGATGGGTTTGTTGATTTGCATTTCTTGGGGTTGGATCTAATGGACTCAAGAACACGAGGATTTTATCCAAGTTTAGGCCTCTTGTGGGATAATATCCTACGTCATGTGTATTTTCTTATGGATTGGATTAACTTGTTAGAGAATGTGTTCTCTGTCTTTACAAACCGGGTCCTCCCCCTTTCTATACAAGGGGAAAAGGTGCACATACAAACGGACCGTACCAAACTCTTTGGCAGATCTATACCTAACGAATCCAAATACCCTTAACCCATCATGGCGACAGATAGTCACGCCTGTCTCGCTCTGGTCGTTCGGCATGCCCTGTCCCATCAACCGAACGCTGTCACGCTTGTCTATGAGGCCATCCTGTAGCATTAAACGCTGCAGGACGGATCACTGCACAACATGCATGTCCACGACCTTGATCGCCAAAAGGGAGTGCCTAGGGAAGAAAAACACTCGAGTGGATGGCATTAAATATGATTCGACTGGTTAGATGAATACCTGCTCTGCAACTAGCAGGAGCTGGTCATAGGGTTTTGCTCTGCGACCAGGGAACCGGTCGCAAGTGCCTTGTCATAGTCACAAGGTGATGCCGTAGTCTTCATCGCATTAAATGTGATTCGACTGGTTAGATGAGTACATGCTCTGCGACCAATAGAGGCTGGTCACAGGGTTTTGCTCTACGACCAAAGAACCAGTCGCAGGTGCCCTGTCATAGTCACAAGGTGATGTCGTAGTCTTGAGGGTGTTCACCCGCCGGTTGACATGTGATAGCGTGGGGCCCACTAGGTGCGGCACCCCCTTACTTATTCACCGATAGGTCTCCTCCTGTTTTTGGAGCACAAAACTAGGTCTCTTTTAGCACGAAATTTGATGTAATAAATGATCAGTGACATTTCTGGTTCGGAAGTAATTTCAATCCGTGCAGCCTTAAGAACATTGTCTCCCAGCTCTTATCAACTGAGATCTTCATTTGCATTTGAAACTTATCAATTTTTGCGGTATTTCTTATTGATGTAATCAAGTTATCAAGAACCTACATTCCTACCGCAAGAATAGACCTTTAGACAGCCATGCTCTAGATGAACAAGGACCTTCTTCAAGCAGACATGCCAAAGATGAAGGTCAGGGTTAGAAAAACCGGTCAAGCAGCCAGTTACCGGATTTACGGTAGGTATCGATAGCAGCAGATACATGTTGTTTGGATTATTTGATTAATTTAACGAATACCATTTTTACATTCAAGAATAGCTCAAAGAAGATTTTGTTTCCTGTATGAAAATTCTAAGGTCTGATTGGTTACCCGTATAAGAGCAACTTGACTCGACGAATGCGTATAATCTTAAGGAAAAACATGTTTGTTTACCTACATCCACTATTCTAGCCTGACTCGACAGATGCAAATGTACATCCACAGCCTGATCAATCATGCAGGTGAACCCGTATGAACAAGCAATCAATCACAATCACAACTCTTGCATGCGCTCATGCGACCTCGGATTCAGTCAACTAAACAGAAACTCAGCTCAGCCTATCTAAACAGATACAATCAACCAAACACTATTCCTTTCAACAAATATAACTTCACTCAACATGCTTCTCCTTAGCCTGTATGTACGGTACATACGGACAAGATTTATATGGACAACTAATTACACCCCTAGAGAATGAAGAAATTTGAGAGAGATCCGGTTTTTCTAGCTTCGGTGCACCGTGCAGTTTTCTACCATCAAGGACTGCAAAACATGGCCTAAAAAACTTGCAGGCGCACCACCAGATCAAACACATTAGCGACAAACTTGCCGTGGCTCTCATTCACCAGTAAGGATTTCATTGCCCACAAGCAAGGTAGGCTTAGGGGACGAATCGAACACGAGAGAGCAAACACGAACTCGATTCCGAAAAGATGATGAGACCTATATTGAAAAAGTTCGTCAGGTCACAACCTTTGCGGCCATATTTACAGGTAATTCCATTGTCAGTGCTAGAACTAGAGCTGTTAGATTGTACCAAGAGTCAACCAACCTGCGCGAAAACAGATAAAACAAGGTTAAGAGCCTTAATGTGCAAGAGGGTATTGTCTTCACCTTAAATTCCAGAGATTTGACTTACCAAAATGACCTTGAATCTGGACCGCCCAATCCAAAAACATCCTGACAAGAACCAATTTCATGTGAAAGAGCAAGATAGAGACTGTTCACCGGTGGAGACACGACCACTTGACCAATAAACTACCTGTGAAATCAATCAGCATAGGCTCATTACGTTGAGTGGCGAACTGCGTGCCAAGATTGAAATTCAAGGTGGGTAAAGCCAATGCTGGAACACCTATCAATGGGCTACTCTACTGAGGACTTGGTCACATGAACACGTCCATTAGGTTGCTGCTGCGTCTTCTTGTTGCCTAGATCACAAATAAGTTACTAGTTAGATAATATTACAATACATTCTTTTTATGTCAGAAGGTTTCTATTGATAACGTAAGGTAGTGGTGCAGGAGCCTTTCAGTAAACTAAAGGTTTAGACCTGAAGCCTTGTAAATTACAGGGTAAACCAGACATTTTTGCGGAGCTGAGGACTTAGCTTAGACCAGAACTCAAGTATGAGCTGTAATTTTGTTTTCCTCATAGGGGACCTGTTATTTTGTTGAGGTACAGTTGATAAGCCTAAAATAGTTCCATTGGAACATTCTTTGTCCAACAAATTGCAAATTCTGTTATTTTAAACAACAGAAATAGAAAGTTACGTAAGTGCCCAGCCCTCAGTTACTGCTTGCGATTCTTTTTGACGGGTATAGATGACTAACATGGTAACAGATTTATCATTTAAAAAAGTTTTAAAGAACCGAGTCGTTTACTACAGGAAGGAGAAGATTAAAAGATCATGTTCCAACCTTTGGTTTTCGAATGGGGAATGGCAACTCTGCTGCATCTGGATCGTGAAACTTCATTTTTAACCGTAGATGTTTGTGTATCTGCTCCTTCAGTTTTGTTTTCTTGTGAATGGTTAGGCCCGCTTGCTGACAATTGCTGAGGGATTCCTGAGAACGATTCAGATGTGCTTGCAAGAAGCTGATCCTGATACTGAGAAGCACCATTGGAGAATGCATCATCAGTAAGAGAACATGATAAGATATACTGTGGATGTTCACAGGGTGGCATCAAACCTTGGTTTGAGGAACAAGACTCCTCTGAGAGCCATGCAATGCTGAATTGTCGCATGGAGAAAACCGTGACACCATCAATCCATTCTCCTGTGAGAAGTTCGGAGTTGTGAAGCTGCCCAAATGCTCTGCACATGATTCGCGGTAAAGCTGGCCAAGTTCCAATCGAAGCCGGTAGTTGCCTTGTGAATGATACATTTTTGTTGCAAGAGGAACTGGCGCATCTAATATAAATTAAATGAGAAAATCAAAACACTATCTGATCAGAGGTTACAGTGCAAGGAAAACTGAGTAAGACATTATTCTCAAGTGAAAGCAACATTTGGGAGAACATCCTAATTAGAGTCTCAGGTAGAAAAAGGAGATCATTAAAGGTAAGCCTTTTGGTTACTGCTGCATAGCTATGCAGGGAAGTTTCATTATGTAAACATTTTTCCTTCTCATTTCTCTTGTTGCTTCCATCAAGATAGGGCACCCACCCTTGATTACAACTCATAGCCCCCACCCCCCACCCCTCAAAAAAAATTAATTATCATAGCTCCTACATCTCAATGAATATAGACAGCAACAATCTACTTTCTGATGATTGCAACTCATAAATTGCTTTTGGAAAAAAGAGATACCATAATTCCATGTGTTAATCATGCAGCTGGAGTCCTACCAGAAGAGTAGAGGGACCAAAGTCTGTTGGATATTCATTAATATAGGAGTCTAGATCATTAGAATGATATGGCATTCCACATTTAAATCAAATGCTTGTTGCTTAGCTTTGGTCCAAGAAAGAAGAGTCCATTATTCCATAACATGGCTACTTGTCTGTGCATGACAAAACATAAGCAGAGGATAATCTGCAGTCTCACAATCTCTGGGAGGAAGCAAGCATACTGACAATTGAGAAGCAATTCATACCTCTAAGGCAACTTTCAGGTGCATTGATAGTAGCTGCATTATCAACAGAAGTTTTCATCCCTGCAAAACAAAGCAGCATGTAAATAAACCCTACCATAACAAAACAAACCTAATGGTAATTTGGTTCCTGCAGAAATCAAAATATACTGTTATCAACTGAAACACCCAATTCTGTCAGAGAATAGCCAGACTATATTGTTTCAATAAAAACATATCCAAGAGTCAATGCATTGGTTTCCTATGTATTATCCCTGCTCGCATATAATAGACTCCAATTATTATATGCAAATGAAAATGGGCCCACAAACTTATATCGTTAGAGTAGACGATCACAAGCTAATATGAACACACAAAACTTCTCGGTGGTCATAGTAGCTACACTAACAGTATCATTCAAGCACTAGATATAGAGATCAAATGTTCCTAGAGAAAATTCAGCGAAAACAATAGTAGAATAAAAAAGTCACCAGATTCATAGCAATATGTAGTAACGAAGTAGCACAAACTTTGATCACCTGTGGAATCCATAGGTTGTACTTTACTGACATGCCCATTGTCCAACTCGAAACTATTGGCATCATTCTTGCTTTCATGTTGAGATTTTGCTTTCACTTTTATGTGTATTTTTTGATCTATCAGATGTCAAGGCAGCAAAATTTTCGGAGTTCCACGACATTTAGAGTCCAATTAAGAAAGGAAGCTAAAGATGGAGAATATTCCACATGGAGAACACAAATAGCAGCAGGTAGGTATTAACAGTTAACAAAGAACAAACAGGCTGCCTCATAAACAATAGGATACTTCCATTACTTATCAACTTTATTTTTCTGCCCTTCTTTGGGGGCTTCGTAGGACCGGCATGATCTACAACCTTTGAATCATTTGTGTTTAACTTGCCTGAACTACATCGCTCTGCACAAATGAAAACAATGCTTCAATGAAAAACCAAAAAAAAAAAAACTGAATACTTCTGATGATAAATATACTGATACCATTTATCATCGAAGTTTCTGAAGGTTGGCTACACATTCTAGGACGATATTCATATTACACTCTGGGTAGTAATAAAACAAGTAACACAAATATAGGTTTGTATTAAAAAATAAAATCAAATTAAGGGATTTGACTACAATCCCATGTTGATTAAGATTATTGACCAGTTCTGCAATTGATGCTTTGGATGGCAATGCCACCAGCTTTTCTAAGCAAGTGTATCAAATAGTAAGCAATTTATTGATGTTCTAAGAAGAGCAAGATACACCAGTCATTGATTAAGTTAAATTATGTAAATAGTAACAAATTGGGGCTTTTTGCATGTATAAATTGCAAAATATGTAGTTTATGTGTTAACAAGTTTGGATTCATGCTAAATTAGTTTGAATTTGTGGATTAATGTTCACAGCCTTGTTCCCAGCAAGATCAGCGACGAAATACAAAAACATGACCAGATTGAACTGAAGTGGTTAAACGTAAAACATGAACAGATTTAACTTAAGTAGTTAAACCTAAATAATGTTTAAAGCAAAAATGTTGAATAGCACCTGCATGAACTGCATATTGGCTAGCCTTGACTGGCTTCTTGCAAGTATTACAGCAGACCTTCAAGAATAGATAAGTTTTTGATCCAGTGGATCAGCCATAGGCGAAAAAGGGAAATCATACAAGTAAATTCATCAAAGTTACCAGGTCCAATGGATCGGCCATTGGTTTTGATCCAAATATATGCATATCTGCACGAAGTTATTGAATAAGTTAAAACGCTAAGTTGTGACATCAACAGATAAGTTTTACAAATGAACTACAATAATCTGATCTAATAGAACCATGTGTCACAAACACAAAGTAAAACATAACATAGTATACATAGCAGGAAAGTGCAAGATGCCAAGAAACAAGTTCAAAGAAAAAGTGAAATCACAATCTAACAAATAAACACATACGAGGCAGAGCTGGTGGCATTAAAAAAGTCTACTTGTGCCACCTGTTAAAAACAACCCAAAGTTGTAGAGAAAGTAACTGAAATCTATCGGTTCAGCAAGGGGAACTTACCATTTTCATCCAGTAAATTTGATTCGTGTGCATCAAAAAGTTGCTTTTGTAGGACCTGTGCAGCTGTCATCTCATGGATCACGTCATCTGCCAAAAGTGACAGAGATTATTTTCATTCTCAAATACCCAGCACACATGGATTGCATCATTTCAGTACCAAAGTCCTTTTGTTTATTCTCTCGAGAGAGACAAAAAAGAAATCAAGGTATAAAAGATGGATAACAATCAAATGATCAATCATAACTTAGTTGCACACATGACAAAAACCACGACATTTTTTCTTTGCATGCATATGGTGAAATATCTGAAGGTTATTATACTACCACTAAACATAGATAATGCACACATAATAGTTATACAAGTTTTAAGAGTTGGTCAATAAGGAAATTGATATTGCACTATCAAAGCCACATTGTCGAAATTTTGCAAAAATAAACCGATAATCCTGAACTGAGTAAAAAACTTATTGACCTACAAAATGCCTTTTCTGCTCCAGAACATAAAATAAGCATGATTGAAGCAAGTGCATCCCTGCATCGAGCCATCAATTCAAACATAATGAAGTCCAGTAACAAATTAAACTGTCCTTACACTCCATAGAAGATTTTACATATGAATACCGTTGTTTTCATTTTCAAAGGTCTCTTGTATTAGTGACTTTTTTCTACAGTTTGAGAGATTCCCCCTTTTCTTTGGAAGGAACTAGGCAAGTTGAAATTATTTGGGATCTATCCAAGTTGCAAATACGAAAAAATTATAGAAGTTGCACAAAATTCTGGTAAAATAAAGACAAGGTGCAAAAAATCATTCTATCTGAATTAATCATGAATATAATTTTGTTAATGGATTAATAGACTGCACAAATCTAATCAAATCAAGCGAGAACATAGGAACTGCACATTGCATAGATACTAAATAGAACTTCACTGTAGAATGGATTTACCCAACCTCAACTGCAATATAAATAGCTCTTTGTTTTACTCTAGACTCAGGTTTCAAAGCCTCTCTATCGAAGTATTGTGAATGAAGTCGACAAGCTAAATGAAAAGTCAAAATAAGCTAAAATATTAAATTTACTTTACCTGGTGCTGTGTGATTTTCCGTCATTACAAGCTTCAGCACTGAAGCCATTTTAAAATTTCCCGGCATGCAAACCATTTTGGAAAAGCAGCCTACAATGCAGCCACATGTGTTACATGCCAGAAGTAATATATCATTCAAACATCTGAAGTAGTTGGAACTAAGTGATATAGCAGAGCACATTATCAAGCATAATTGTTATCACATAATAAAAATGAAAATGGTGACCACCAAACTACTTTCGAAAGGTGCAATTGCAGGAATATCAACAGAAATCACCATCCATATGGTCTTATTATTACAACCAAGTCAACTGCATCTCTTTTTTTGGTCCTTTATTGAGAGGACCCTCTCATTTTGACTGCTGAAAGCAAATACCTCTAAACCAAAACTAATAGAACCTTATGTTCTGCGGAAAGAAAGATAGCTTTTGAATTTTTTCACACGGTCTAATGATACCATATAAAGGGAATCACTAAAGAACAGCCTGCACGAACATCATTATCTATGCCCATTAAGGTTTAAATGGTTCCTGATAATACCCTACTGTGAGGTTTTGGGGACACCATACAGCAATATTGTTTGCTATCATTCATCAGCAGCAACCATCCACACAAACAAGCAATTCATGCAGCTGCAACACTTATTACATGTTAATGGCAGAATAAGGATCAGAGGTTACCCTGCTTGCTTACCTCATCCAAACAATTATAAAGATAATAAGATGTTAATATTAGCTGCAGGTTGAAGAAAGTTAATAGATTATGTGATACAAGTCCTACTCACCTAGTCACCTGCTCAAGTTTCTTAATTGCATATTAGCCATCTATATAAAAAAGTAGGCTTAACTTGGGTATATTGTTCCCTGGCCTAGCTTCACCCTATCTATCCTATTGTGTTTAGCTTTCTGTGTTTGCAAATCCCTCCATAGTGGCCATAGCACCATGTAAGAATAACTCTGTTGCACAAGTCTTGCATTTTCTCTGAGGCTAAAATACAGTGGATCAGTAACACATGAACTGAACCATGAAAGAAGGTTTTTAACTAGAGAGGTTTGAACTTTAAAATGCAAGGAAATACAAAACCGTACATTTGCCAATAAAGAGCGTTCATTTGGTAATTTCAGGAATTTCAGTAAGGCAACTGGTACAGAATGAGATATTTTTAAAGCATTAGTTTCACTTTCACATGCTTCTATGTTCACTTAAAAACTACAAACCAACTGATATGCGCAAAAAATGGGATCAATATTAGATCCAATACCTACAATTTGAATATGCACACAAATTGCAAAATTAAAATATTCCCTCCAAATTTTAAATGTAATTCTAAGCTCAAAACTTAAATAACAAGCATAACCGCACACCTATGTTACATTTCGACACTCCATAACCCTGTAGTACCTCAATAACATCACAATGCAGCCGGTCCCAAAGAAACACCTGTGTGCTGGGCCCACTTGTCAGCCAGTGTTTGTAAATGTTTAATTTGCATGCATGTGCTAAGGCCCTCGGTCTCTTCACACCTTTTGAAATTCATGCCAAGAATGTGAAACCCCCAAAATCCCTAAACAAGTGCTGAAACAATGGTCGTTCCACTACCACATCTACACTCTAGAATTTGACATCACCACAAATTAGACAGCACAAATCTACAATAGCATTGGTACTGCAAGTTGTGATATTACCACTACACTCAGGAGTGTCCCTAAATTCAAATCAAACTACATTTTTAAAGTTTAAAAGAAAACATTACCAACCAGCAATGCACCATCACAAACGCCACCGTCTACCATTAGGCGAAGATACGATATTTCCACTACATGCACAACATTAATGAATTAAGAGATCACATTCACGACCAAAAGGTTTCTAGGATCGTTACAAAAATTCCCCAAGTCAGCGCCTCTCCAGCAGATTCCCACCAGCCCAAAAATTTAGATCGAACAACGACAGATATCAACGAAATAACCGAGTAAAAAACCACAAAAACCACAGGAAAATTATCTTTACAAGTGTCTCACCTGGAGCAACCGAATTCCTGGAGGACGCGGTTCCCTCAAAAACTCGCCAGAAAAAAAATCTGGACAAATCAATCCGTTCCGCGCCTCCGCCGCCTCCGCCGGCGGCGCCTCCTCCCCCTCGCCCCACGTCACATGCCAAATTCCGCGGGGAGGGGAGAGGGGGCCCGGACGGAGGACACCGACACCGGCGGGACGCGGGCTTCCAAACGGAGCAGGGAGCGGAAATCAACGGCGTGTGGCCGCGGCGGAGCCCCGGCGATCGCCGGCGGCGAGGGGGATGCGGCGATCGGCGTGGGGCGGAGGCGAGGCGAAGCGAAGCGAAGCGAGCGCCAAGCGTTGCCGATTTGGGGGAGCCCAGGTGCCGGTCGGTTCTTGTAGCGAGCGAACCGACCGGGTCGGAACCCGCTTCCCGGTCCGACCCAACCCGCTTGGCCCGCCGCTGAACCAGCGCGCGACATCGCAGCTTCGGAGGCAGCAGCGAGGAGAGGGAAGGGGAGGGGAGGAAAGGCGAGGCCTTTCCAGCGGCGGCGGCGGCGATGGCTGGGGCGGAGAGTGGGCCGAGGAGGAGCCGTGTGGCGTTCGTGCTGGTGGACGGGATCGGGGACGTGACCTTGCCGTCACTGGGTGGGCGCACGCCGCTAGAGGCGGCGGCGGCGCCGCGGCTGGACGCGGTGGCGGCGGCCGGGGTGGTGGGGCTCATGGACCCCGTGGAGCCAGGGCTCGCCTGCGGAAGCGACACCGCGCACCTCTCCCTCCTGGGGTACGACCCGCGCGTGTACTACCGCGGCCGCGGCGCGTTCGAGTCCATGGGCGCCGGGCTCGCCATGGCACCCGGCGACATCGCCTTCAAGGTCCCCCTCCGTTCTTGGAGCACTAAATTGCAGCTGAAGGAGCTTGATTTGTTCAGATTCTTTCTCTTCTAAAGTAATTAGTGATAGTGGGCTCTTGCTCTGGCGTTTTCTAATCCTGATTCCTTCTGCAATGTCACTTGTATAGCCTGTTGTAATTGTTCAGGTCATAGAGTGTTCTTCGTCTTGCAGAGTTAAATTGGAGCTGAGTTTTGATAGATCTTAGGCTGTAATTCTAGTTAGTTAGCGATCATTCAAGAGTGCTCATGCAATAACTGATTTTGTAGTTCTACTTAGTTAGCAATTGATTGGATCATTGAGTAGCACTTTTCATCTTATAGTGTGGAAAGAGGTTTCCCGTCAAAAAATATAGTGTGGAAAAAAGCATGTTTCATCCTATGTTTTTTTTCTTCCTTTTTTCTTGGGGGGAGAATGTCATATGTTTTCTTATGTAGCAGTGTATCAACTGATGAATGTATTGTTTTCCCGTCATTGAATTGTCTGCACAATTCGCATGCAGTCAAACTTTGCTACATTGGATGAGAGCACAGGAGTTGTTGTCAGCAGAAGGGCGGATCGGCATTTTGAGGAGGAAGGTCCTATCCTCTGCGCTGCATTGGATGGGATGAAGCTTCCTTCCTTTCCTGAATACGAAGTGAGAGTCAGGTGCAGTGCTTATTCCTCATTAGCATTTGAGCGTGTGTGTTGTTTAGTTATTAGTATTCTAATTTGCCCCCCTTCTCTGCAGGTATGCTACTGAGCACAGATGTGGTGTGGTTGTCAAAGGACCAAGGCTTAGTGGGAACATTTCTGGAACCGATCCATTGAAGGACAACCGCTTGCATCTGAAGGCTGAACCATTAGATGACTCAGAAGAAGCTAAAAACACTGCAGCTGTGGTCAACGAGCTTTCTAAGGAGATCACACGCATACTGGTTTCTCACCCCATCAATGTGAAGCGTGCAGCTGAGGGAAAGAACATTGCAAATGTTGTGCTGTTGCGAGGCTGTGGTATCCGGATTGAGGTTAGTGTAAAGGACCTAATATTAGTCCCATCTGGAAATAACTCATTTTTGCAACTCAGGAGTAGCAATATGACAGAGATTTTAGATAGACTTTTGTAGTGCACTGTTTATTGGCATTCTGTGGACTTCACATGTTTTTGCCCAAGATTTTCCTTAACATTTGCCATGTTTTTGCCCTTCTGGAACTTGATACTTCTGCTTTTCCTTTCTAATGAAGGTTCATGTGGCTATATTAGGTACCTGCCTTTGAAACCAAGCATGGACTTGCACCATGCATGGTGGCTCCTACTAAGATCATAGCTGGCCTGGGGTTGTCATTGGGCATTGATATCCTTGAAGCACCTGGAGCAACTGGAGATTATCGTACTCTCTTAACTTCTAAAGCTAAAGCTATAGCCAAGGCACTCTCTGCTCCTATGGATACACCACCTCGCGTTTTTGTGCCTGGAGAGGATGAATATAAAGCTGGAAGAGAACATGGATATGACTTTGGGTTCTTGCACATAAAGGTAAAAATGCACATTTCAAGCTCTTTCATACTAATATTGACTCTCTGATTCTGATAGCTCCTCTCATAATGGCACTGCAGGCCATTGATGATGCTGGTCATGATAAGGCTGTCAATTTAAAGGTGCGGGGTCTAGAAGCTGTTGATCGGGCTATTGGTCAGCTTGCAAGGCTCCTATGGGAAGCTGAAAAGGCCGGACACTACCAGTACTTTCTTTGTGTCACTGGAGACCATTCTACTCCTGTTGAGTATGGTGACCATAGCTTCGAACCAGTCCCATTTGCAATATGCCGACTGAGAGATTATGTGGGAGCCATTGGGGAGGATGATGTGATGAACACCCCTCTTGATGATTTCCCGCTCCCTTCAGTGAAATCCGAAGAAGATTTAGCGGAGAATATAGGATTAACCGAGCGCAAGTCTTATCAGCTTAAAGCTTTTAATGGTGATTCTGTGTGTGAATTCAATGAGATCGCTGCTGCAAGGGGCTGCCTTGGACGATTCCCTGGAAGTGAGATGATGAGCATCATCAAGAAGTTTATCAAAGCGAAGAATGACTAATGCTGGTTCAAGTGCTAACCTTTTGCTTAGCTTCCATTGCTCTGTAATAAACTAATAATGACAAACGGAACATCGTAAAACCATCTTAATCTGAGATGAATTAAGCCTACCATGGTTCCTTAATCTTGCATGAAAAAACATATAATGATCTGATCTGTTTGGGTGTGTTCGGTTGCCTGAATTTGCCCCCAATCTATTTTGGTAAATGCGTATAATCTTAAAAAAATATCTGTTTGATTGTTTGTATTCACTGTTATAGCATAGCTTAGCGGGTGTAAATATATGGTATCATCCTATCCTAGTCCGAGAGTGAAACTCAATTCGAGCTTCACTTCGTAGCTTGGTCTAGTGGATGCAGGCTTTTATATCTGTTCATACAGGCATGTTCACTTATCAGTGTTATAAAATCATTTTTATACGAGTAAACAATTATAATATTAACTCTTACATCCGTTCATACGGTTTCAGATTCGATTAATCAAACAGAAATTCAGCTCAACCAGTTTAACCAGATACGACCAATTAAACATTCTTGTTTCAACAAATTAGTCAGCTCAGTTTGCTTCCCCTCAGTCTACATATACAGTCTATGCAGGTAACTAATCACACCCCTTGTGTACATTGGGTATGTTTGGTGGCCCGAATTTGCCCCAGCCTAGCTCGATGGATGCGTATAATGTTAAGGAAAAGCACGTTTGATTGTCTGCATCAATTGTTTCAACTTGACTCAGCGGATGCAAATATACGCATTTAGCCTGGTCCAGGAGTGAAGCTCGACTTGAGCTTGACTCCACAGCCTGGAATGACTGATGTAGCTTCCTACATTCGCTTATTCATGCGAGATCATTGTCAGTGTCATAAAATCATCTTCACATGAGCAACTAATTACAATCTTAACTCTTGCAACCGCTCATATAACCTCATATTCGGTCAACCAAATAGAAGTTCAATTCAGCATTTCTAGACAAATACAATCAAACAAATCCTCTTCTTTTTAATAAATATAACTCCGCTCAATCAGACTATACGATACAGCTCCAGAAAACCTCATCAAAAAACCAAACACATGAATCGGTACCCAATGCTCTATCAAATCCCTAAATTTATCCCCCTCTCTCTCTCCTTCCTCTCTCTTCCTCTCTCCTCCATTCCCTCCCCGTGACCCGCCTGCCGCACCGCGCCTGCCGTCCCGTCGCCGCGCGCCGCGCCGGCAGACCTCGCGCCCCGCGCCTCGCCTCGTGCCCCGTGCAGCCGCCTCGCGCCTTGCGCCGCGCAGCCCTCGTTCCGCGCGCCCGCTCCGTCGCCGGGCTATATAAGAAGGTGAATAGTGCCTTCTTCCCCCCACCTCACTCCCACTCTCTCTCTCCCCGAGCCCCCCCTCCGCACCTCGCCGCCTCACTCCGAGCGCGTCGCCGCCGGTGAGCATCCCCCCGGCCCCCTTTCTCTCTCTCGCTCTCCCTCCTTTCCCTTCCCTGTAGACATACCTGGGCCACCTTCCCGTCACCGGCGCCGCCGCTCTCCGTCGCTTGGCCGCCGCCGCTTCTCCGCGCCGGGCCGAAGCCTTTTCCTCGGCCCGCCGCCGCCCTCCGGCCGGCAAAACCCGCCGCAGCCCTCCAGCCGGCAAGGCCTGCCGCCGCCCACCGCCCGTCGCCCCTTCTCTCCCTCCCTCTCGCGCTCTCCGCAGTCGAGCCGCCGATCTCCTCTCCTCTCTCTATTTTTATCCCCCAAGCCGAGCCGAGCCATAGAAGCCGAGCTGAGCCGAGCCGTGGAAACCAAGCCGCTGAGCCCACTGACAAAAACGAGCCGAGCCTGAGCCGCGAGCCGAGCCATGAGCCCGAGCCGACTCAACAGAATATTCCGGGAATATTCTCCCCTTTTCTTTTTTCTGAATTTCTCTCTCGGCAAAACTTTCGAAGCCCGTTTCTTCTTCGTCCTAACTCCGTTTTCATCGATTCTTCCACCGATATTCATCTAAATTCAAGGTCTACCCAATCATGTCAATTTCATAATTTTTGTAAATTGTTTAGTCCTTGTTTTAATCGTTTGATTGATTGTGTGCTTTTGTCGTTGTTGCGATTATTAGAGGAAGGAGCATTCGAGGAAGACCCCGAGGACCCGGAGTTTGAAGAAGGAGCATACGAGGATTTCAACGAAGGCAAGTCCTACAACCATTGATCATGTTGATCCTATGTTTTTAGATACAACCCGTAGAGCCATTGTTTCAAACAATAGGAGTATGCATGATTAGATTAATAGTTGTGATTTTTAAGAAATGCTAGAATAGTTATGACCCAGCTTGTTTATCCCATGCCTTGTCATTATTATTTTTATTCCGTTGAAACCCTAGAAGATTCCCAACATCAACTATAATGATTGCTTGGAAGAATGCTTGTTTACTAGTATGCTTAGGATTGCTTTGCTCAAAAGAAAGAACTAGATTATTTACATGTGATAATCATACTTTACAATGTGGAGTGATGTGTGCTATGTGCGTGTGCGTGTAAAACTTGTGTTCTTGAGAAAACTCTAGAGTAGTATTGACGAGGGTGAGTAAGGTGCCCCACAAAGGTGGGAACTACCTTGGAGCAAGATTCGCCTTTGAGGTGTTTTTACTGGGAGACTCTTGCCTCGATCATATAAGGATCAGTTCGCTGTGACATCTCACCTAGTATCCACTCGTACAACCACATGGCTTGTATGGGCAGGACTTGACCTAACCCCTCTGACTTAGTGCGGTACCCACCCGGAGGCCGGTAGTGGCAATGGGGACCAGGAGAAGACTTGGGTAGTGTGTAGCCCAAGGTCCGGCTGGTGATATTGATTAAGGCTATGTCAAAGCCATGAGATTGCTAAGTGATCCTTCCCGTGAATCTTCTAAGGCCCCTGGTATCTTAGTGCCCCATGGGTGGATATTGTGGCTTCGTTGTGAGGTCATTGCGTCTCGTTATGACAGCTTCACCAGTTGCTAAGGTGGGAGCCTGTACATATCTTGTGGGTAAAGTGTACAACCTCTGCAGAGTGTTAAACCTATCCAGATAGCCATGTTCTCGGTAAAGGACATGCTATGGTTTGATCACAATGATTAGCTTTTTGGTGTGAGTATCTCCTTGGTGTGTGAGTGGGCTGTGTGTCCGTGTTTTCGAAAAGAAGGGTTTTGGCTTTGTGCCCTACGCCTCCTGGACTGTGTGTCCGCTGGCAAATGACTTGTGAAAACTGGCGGGACGGATGTATCTCCCTCAGGCCCGTCAACCCCCATAAGCTCAACTTATGTGTTCTCTTCGGAAATGTTTTTATTAAAGTTAGTCTTTGCAAAATGAACCTTGCATCAATAAAACTAGCTTTCCACAAAACCTAAAAGACTCTATAGCCTTATCCTTGATCTACCCTTAAGCATCTAAAATTTTTCCCCCTTGAGGTAGGACTTGCTGAGTACCTTATTGTCGGTGTATCAGGAACCGGGGATCCCTGAGTCCCGAGGCCAGGCCAGCCGTCCGCCACGTGTCACCATCCTGCGAGGTCCCTCCTGCGGGATGAGGAAAATCTAAGTTCCGGGAGAAGGTGCTTTGGGCCACAGCCTCTGGTCCCCGAGCACCCTATTTCCCCGATGACCCGCAGAGTCCAAGCGCCGGGAAGAAAGTGCTCGGGGGGTGCCCGGTCGCCCCCGAGCACCCTAGTCCCCCGATGATCAGAAGAGCTAAGTTCCGGGAGAGAGCGCTCGGGGGGCTGCGTGCGGCAGCCCCCGAGCGCTCGGTTCCCCGAGGGTTAGCGCAAAAGTGCTCGGGAGAGAGCGCTCGGGGTTGCACGTGGCAGCCCCCGAGCACTCGGTTCCCCGAAGGTTCGTGCGAGAGTGCCCGGGAGAGAGTGCTCGGGGAGGTGAACAGTACCCCCGAGCACTCGGTGCCCCGATGACCCAGAAGGGCTCCCGAGGGGCCCGCCGACGAGGTGTTAACCAGTCAGAGGTCCGAGGCCGCATTTAATGGGCGTGCGCAGCCTGACATCCTGACATCCCCAACTGCTCCCGCCGCAGTGTCAGTCCCTGCCATGCTTTGGCAGAGAGACGTGGGGCCATTAATTGCACGGGTCCCGTCCCGTATCATCCGGTGTATCTCGGGATAACGTTGCCAGGATCAAGACGTTCCGCCTGCCACCCTGCCGTGGCAGAGGAACAAGACAGGGTGGGCACGTCGGGTGCCTCTGTGGCTGCTCGGTGGGCCCTCTCAACGGCGCCCGGCGCCAGGGCGTCCATAGTAACGAGTAACCGGACGCGCGCCGCGTTTTTCCACCGCCCCTGTCACTTCGCCTAGAGGAAATGATGACGCCTTTCTCAGTCGTGGCATTTGGGAACTTGTGCCCCTTCTTTCCCGTTCGGGGTATGTCGTGGCCGGCGAGTGCATAAAAGGATGGGCATACAGAAAGAGGAGGAGATCGAGAAAATCAGACAACATCGGAAAAAGATCGACTCGAGACATCGGAGGAGAGAACCAGCCCAAGCGATCGACCGTGCCACACTTAGACAAAGAACACTGCAAGCAAGCCTGAGCAGAGCTAGAATAAGGAGCCTCAAGCTCTTAGTTAGACAATATATTCTTATAACCAGACATATCCCTGAGGGATCCTCCTCAGGGAAGGTTATTGCATCCATACAGGAGTAGGGTATTATGCCCCCGTGCGGCCCGAACCTGTCTAAACTCCGGTGCATTTACTTCCCTTTGCACTAGGTCGATCATCCCCACCACCGGCCGTTGCATTTATTTCCACGTCCATTTATTTCTCCGACGAGCTTATTCAGGATCATCCCCCGGCCGAATCTCTAAAAAGGGGTCTCTCGGGATCCCTGCGACAGGAGTTAATCCTCCGACACTTATGTACTCACACTTGCTAATTGTGGATCCAAATGATCCAGAGGCTGACTTCGTCGAAAGAAAAGATGAAGATTAGAGAAGTCGGTTTCGTCTGCACTCAAGCTGCTTGTAGGGCTTGGGTCGTTTATATGTGTTTTCGCTGTACTTTAAGGGTTTGTTAATTTATGCCTTCGGGTTTCTGTTGTAATGAACTCTGTGTTGTACCCTATTATCGTAATTATTCGATGTATGTCTGTAATGTCTACTTCTGTTGGAGTTCGTGCGTACCAGCTATTGATCCAGGAACTGATATGAGCTATACGAGGTGACCCCAAAGGAGGGGTCTGACATGCTCGGTCTCTTCCACGGCACATATATGGGAATTTTGATGCAGTGGTTCTTGGATAAGCTTAGCTCTCTTTCGTATGGTTAACTTCACCCTTTTTCTCGATGCTTTTTGTAAGAAGTCCAGCTTATGAAGCTTCTTGAGATGCTTAGGCGTATCATGCAGAATATTTGAAAACATTTTTATGCTGATTTTGAGTTCTTCCGGATCAAATGGTGCGGCAATTATCGCTGTAAAAAGCATCCTTATATGACAGATTTTGTGGGAAGGCAGAAAAAAAATCTGCGCTTTGGATGTGACTAATTAAATGACCAGCCACATTCATCACAAACTATAAGATTATGCATGATTTTTGGTTTTACCGTTCTGCTCATACTTGAAAAAGTGATGCAAACCAATCTGGTGAAGAATTACACAACAGAAATTGTTGCCATTGAACTGCATTTGTTTGAGCTTATGGCATTCAGCAAGATACTAGCATAACTTCAGCATGGACACTCTGAATACCCAATCCCTTCTATCCATGACGTTGAAAGAATGAACCAAGCAAATAGCATTTGCACACATTTGACCTTGTAAAACACGGAAGGAAAAACTGCACAGGATTCAATTGTACAAATTTAAGGAATCAAAGCTGTTGCAACTAGCATATGATCAAAGAACAATGATAAGTTAAACCACGCCTTTTTTATGGCAAGTATACAATATAAAATATTCCTACTCGTCACTACCCAACACCCCCCCCCCCCTCCCCTGTTTTCATCAGAGCAACAACACAATATAACAAACTAATAAGAGAATAACGCACCCCACAGATATAAACATGCAATGTCAGCAAAATGATCAATCACACAGGTATTATTTATGAAAAAAAAAAGGTATAGTCTGTGCGTTCACACATTACTTCTAAGAAAATAAGTCTAAAATGCAGAGGGTCTGGACAATTTTCACAACAATGCAGAAGCACTGCAGACGGGCGGATATATGAATCCATAGAGAGGCCTGCAGAAGTGCAGATATCCTTCAAAGGAGACCACGTCGCCGTTTGTAATCGCTCACGGACAGAGTCAAAGCATGCCTCCTTCCGTCGTTGTCAGGAACCTTGTACCCCATTGTTGCTTCTATCTTCTGCTTCCTCGCCATGTAGCCATCAAACAGACCCTTGGGTCCACCGTATTCGTTGAGAACAGACAATGATATAGGGAGTTCAAATGTATGCATCACATTCAATTCTGTTCCCAGATCTACAGGTGCATTGGTATCGACTAGCTTCCCGGCATCAGCAGCTGCAACTTGAGCTGCTGCTGTGGCCGCCGTACCAGCTTGCACCCTGTTCTTCACATCTTCATTGCCAGACACAGAATTATTACCACCGGACTCGTTGGCAACTTCTTCAGTGTTATCTCCTGCTGGCTTTGCAGCATAATAATTTCTTGATCTTGTCCACCTCCTTGAGAAAGGGTCATAACCAGCCTCTCCAGCCTTCAGACTTGTATTAACAGGTTTCATTTCCGATGCATTTTTGAAATTATCAGCACGGTTCTTCCGGTTCATCGCCTCCAACCTGGCAGCCTTCTCATTGTTTGACATTGGCTGCGACATCTCCTGCAGCTGACTCAGCTTTGCACGGATCCTTTCTGCTTGAGCTTCATCCCTCCGGCTCAGGGCCATATCCAATTCACTCCTCAACCGATCCTTTTCAGCAGCAACATTGATAGGACGTCTCACAGCTGATTTCTTCTCTCGCAGCATCCGCTTTACAGTAGCTGCTGAATACACAAAGGTGTAGGCCTTCTGAATGGCTTCTTTCTTCTCCAGCACTTCCTGCCGAGACGGTATGCGCACACCATTCTTCTCAGCCTCTTGCAGCCACTCCTTGAACTCTTCTTCCAGTGGTGGGGAGTCGGATACCTGAGTCATCTGCCACCGAGCAGCATTAGCCTCACTATCCCACACAACATTGAGATACTTGCACGTGGTGTAGCTCTCCAGCTTGTACTGCCGATCAGGGTCGCTAGCATCCACGTTCCGCACTATGCACAGCCTGTATTTCGGGACCCCAGACTTTGTCTTGCCAATCCCAAGCCGCACAAAGCACCCAGATATGAGCTCCTCAAAGAAGGGCTCCATGAACCATTTCACAAGCTTTGACCTCCTGAGGGTTATACTCTTCACATCATCAAACTTCAGCGGGTCAAGCCTACTTGGCGACTCATCAAACTCATCATCCCTGCTATCATCAGCAATCCTCCCATGGTCATTCATCCTCCCCCTGTTATCGCCATCGTTGCTTCCGTCGCTAGGGGGGCTTCCAGCCCTGCGCCTAGTCGGCGAGCCGCTCTGCGGGAGCAGATCCTTGAACCTGTTGCGGTATGCCTCTGGATCCTGCTTGCTCATCCGCTTGGCCCTCAGCTCATCCAGGGCGCTCTTCGTGGCAGACCCTCTGTCCGTCCTGGTCGACGACCGCATCCGGCTCGGAGGCGGGGGAGGGCTGCTGTCCTTCCGCGCCGACGCCTTCTCTGTCTTGGATGAAGACGACGCCCTTGCCAGCTGCTTGAGCTTGTAGTCGTCGATCCGAGTGCTCCGCTCCGCCAGGATCATTTCCCTGTCGAGCTCCGACATCTTCTCCAGCTGCTCCTTGTCATCCTCGTCCTTGTACAGGTCGCTCCCGACCGACGGCGCACTGTCGGAGTCGTCGCCGTCGCTCCGCCTCCCATCGTCGTTGTCGTCGTCATCATCATCCTCCCGCCACACGCCGCCCCGCTTGCCCTTCTCCGGCTGGTGCCTCTTCTTGAGCGGCACCTGCAACCCCGACGGCGGCTTCTTCTTCCGCGAGTAGGTCGGCGCGGCGTCCGAGGAGTCGTCGTCATCGGAGCCGCTCCCGCCGGAGTACGACGAACCCCGCCGCCCCCGCTGCTGCTGCTGCCACCGCGGGTTACTCGACCGGGACTGGTTCTTCCCCGTCCGCCCGGCGGCCTGCAGAAGCAGATCGTCCAGGTTCGACATGGCGAAGACTGCTCTTCAAGACCCCTAAGCAAACAACAACCGCGTCAAGAAACCTATTTTCGCAGTGTCCTGATCGATCAGGAAGTCAAGAAACGCCGGTCCGTCACGGATCTGGGGAGAACAACCAGTCCGAAACAACGGAGAGCAGGAAGAAGAGGATACGCACCTGCAGAATTCGGTTGGCGCAGGAGAGGATGACGGCTGAGCGCTGGTGATCGACGGGCACCGGCGGCGGAGGCGATTGGTCGGGAGGCGCCGGTGGAGGAGTGTGCGCCGGCCCTAACCGGATCAAGTGTAGGAAGAAGAAGAGGAGATAGAGGTGGGCCGTAAGGCTGCAATGCTGGGCCGGACAAAAGGCCATTTGAATCCGAGCCCATCTTGCACCATAGGGAAATTCATTTGTTCCCAGAAAATCTTCTCAAAAAATTGTTTCCTAAGAATCCCCATTTCACTAGAAAAATCACCAAAAGAATCAGTACAAATCAGATCAGTGATGCCTATGGTGAGGGCAAAGGGGAACTCCTATAGAGCGGCTAAGTCGCGGTCGATTCCTAATTCCTTTTTCTCCTCTCTGAGAACAATCAGAACAATTTCGAACTCGATTCGAAAAGGTTGCAACCAATTTGGGAAATTTTCATATGGATTTGAAAAAGTTTCAACTCAATCAAGGATTTCTATCGGGACTCGAATTTTTTTAAGTCAATTCAGGAAATTCCTCTGAAATTTTTAATCTCGGTTAAAGGAAATATTTATCTTGATTTTAAGGATTTCTTCCTCGAGATAAAAAAAAAGTAAAACTGAAAAAAAAATGCTTTAGTACCGTTCTTCTCCGCCACCATCAGCAGGCGTACTCCACATACATAGTGTGGTGCCTCCTCCCTCCGGCTCAAGGCAACGTCTCCTTTGCCCGCAAAGGACAACGGATGGTGCTAGTCGGCGGAACAAAGGAAACAGGAAATAGGAATGAGAGATTAGATAAAAATATGTTCCCTCCGGTGCGGTGGACACGTGGGGAGGTGCGACTTCCTTCAACACAGTGGGCAATGGGAGGCACTCGGTGGATGTTAAAGGAGAAGAGATTGGGAAGGGAAGAGAGGTAAGGGGATATAGCAAATGGGAAAAGGGAATAGAGTGAGAGCAAATAAGGAAAGAGGTAAGGGGATATAGCAAATGGGAAAAGGGAATAGAGTGAGAGCAAATAAGGAAAGGGCACATGATCTGTTGGAATACAGGTCCACTTGTTTTTGGATTGTTGGAAAACAACGGTCGCAACGGGCTCTCATAAATTCATGAGATTTTTTGGGCAAGGGCACCATATGGTCAATGGGTTGATTCACAATGCAGGTGTTATGGTGCAGCGGAGGTTGGAACATGGAAATAGAAGGTCACTTGATGTGGTGGGTTATTTGTTGGGTTGCTAGAGAGGACACGTTTTGATGCGCCTAGAAGTCCGTTTTGCCTCGCTCAACTTGCCTTGAGATCTCAAGGCAAGGAGACACAAAGCAAGGGAACATAAACTATTTTGTTCCCTTGCCTTCCACCCCTTTTTGTCACTTTCTCTTTTCTTCATCCACTAGATCTTTGATGCATGCCTCCCTATCTTCGTCCCTAAACAATGAGGGCCAAGGACGCCACGGGAGCAATGCACTAATGCCATGATGAAGGCGTTATTGTGCAAGTACTAAAGGTTGAAATCTGGAAATAAAATATCGCTTGGTGTGGTGTGCTAGTTGGTTGGGTATTGGTGGCTTATTTAGGGCGTGTACAACGCAGTGATGTGACGGAGCGCTTAAGAGCAGTTATAGGAAAGTGTGCCACGGTGGAGGCCAGAACATGCGATCGCAGGTGCTCGCGGAATGCGTCACTGCTCGATGAGGCGGTCAACGCCTGGAGCTATTCTCACGCGAGTGTTGGCAGCCGGGCACTCGAGAACACGTACGTATCACTTTAACTACTAACTAATGTTCGTTGGGATCCGTTCAACCCAGAGAGCTTTCCTTGCTCTATATATTCTCGTACTAGTGCAGAAAATTGTATTGTGTGCTTGCTTTACTATCCAAATGGATTCTATACCAAACGATGCTTGCACACTCGATTTTGAGGTATGCCCCCGCAGGGTTGCGATAGCGACGGCTGCACGCCGCTGCCCCAGGGACTTCGTGTTCTCCGCGGATGCAGGTGGCATGCTCTGGCGTGAGCTCTTCCTCGCCCAAGATCTTGCTACGCGACCTCCCCTCTGCATGGGCGCGCGAATCGGCGGAGCAGCCGGTGGTCATCGCGGGTGCTTGGAGCTCGGGTTGGAAACTTTGGATAACAGGGGAAGTACTGATGAAGTGAAATGCAGAGACTGAGTAGGTCGGTAAAAAAGTGCTAGAGCCTAGAGTTGGCGTGTACGTTGTGGTAAATGGACGCTTAAATAGGATCTTAATTTTATCTAACTATTTAAGCATCTTCAAAATAGTGGTTTTCATTGTAGGTTTAGGCTCTTATTCAGTTGTAGAATTTTTCTCTCTCTTTAAGAGTCTGTAATAAGAGCCTCTGTATTGTACATGCTCTTAGAATGACATTTGTTCTTTCTTTTTTGACCTTATCTCACCATGTATATACCAAGTACATTCATAAACTTTTGAGGGTGCATGAGCTATACACCATACATTTATACTACATTCGACACTAATTTAAACAATTTGTTCATGTTTTCTGAAAGAGCATGTATAACTGTCTGCATCCATATCATTTACAATCTCATATGTTGTCTCTATTATGTCTTCTAACGTTTATCGGTTACCCTGTACGTTCTATATCATAATTTCTATCATCTTAGATTATCTTCTCATCTGCATATTTGTTACACGTAAATTCCATTACGATTCAATTTCACTTTTCTTCCACGTGTTCTCACAACCCAAGCTACCTGCCGATAAAAAAACGACTCAATTCTCCTCTCCTTTCTCTCTCTCAATTCTCCTCTCTTCTCCTCTCTCTCTCACTCCCTTATGTCACTGAAAATCTTAAATAGCAAGGCTTAAAAACAGTTGAGATATATCTATCGTACAGACGTACAAAACCTCACCGAGCACCGAGTGTCACCAACAACCTAGGCTGCTGCTGATGTTTCGGACGCTTTATCCCAAGCCTATCTATTTATCTGCTCGCCCGCACTAGACTGCCACAGCTGCGTGGTAGCTACCTCACCGCCTCCCATCAAGCTAATCGCTCACCCTGTCACCCACCAGCCTTGCCCACCGCCTCTCACTCGAGCGAGCAGCTCATGGCTCACTCCCTCGCCGCCGCTTCCGCCTCCTTCTCGCCGCTCGCCGCCCGGCGGCGGCCCTCCAGCCAGGTGCTCACTTCTTGTCTTCGTACGTAGCTTGCCCTGTGACTGTTTCTTGATGTGAGGAGAGAGCTTCGTTACAGATTCGTGGCTCTTGGATTTGTGATCCATGAGGTTCTTGGGTGGTTTGGTTTGGTTGGATGGATGGATGCCTTGGTTACTGGTGAGGCTTTGGGATGCTTTCTTGCCTTCTTGGGTTTGATTCGGTGGCTTGGTTTGATTATATTTTACTTCACTGAACAGCATAAGGATTTCTTGGTGATATTTCTTCTCCGCGTGATAGAGGGGATCTTGTTTCTGTGGCTTACGTAATCTCTTCTGAGAAATCTGCCTAAGATTAGTACTTACTGAGCACAGAATGACTTGGATCAGTGCATAGAGTTTTATATGTTCAGGTGAAGAAGGCATACAGTTACTTTGAGCTGCTACCAGTATAATTTGACTTGCCTTTGAATTGGTGTGAAAACTTTGAATTATACTAGTAATTTATGAGGTAAAATTGACGTTAGATTACTGGGAGAACTTGCAAATGTTGATATTATGAGGAAACACTGAGAGTCTGTTGTCATCTGTCATGATGAACAGATGTTGGCAATTTTGCATATTTTAATGCAAATTGCAAAAATTCCAAAGTTGTTATAATTAAAGGAAATCGGTGGCATTGCACTGGATCGGATGGTTCATATAGCTTATTTAAAGCAATGCTTAAGTACCTTAATCAATGTAGTCCGGTCCAGAAGAAAACAGAAAAGCTCTAGGGGTCACCCAAGCACAACAAATGACAGCACATGATTCAGATCTCGCTGAAGTCAAGGAGCATTTCTTTACCAATGCTTTGCTTCTCCACATCAATGTCATGTGTTAAGCGAATAGAAAATGCCAACTTTCTTGTTACAAGTGTACACTGCCATGTGCTTCTTGCCTGACCTGGAGTCTCCAGCATCATTGGATTCCAAATGTGTACTTGGGTCACACACTTGATTTGGTATCAGGTCTGGTTTGAAAAGCTCCGTTGATATATTAGTTGCATGTTTATCCTTGTGTATTGCACTGATTTCTTGGTTTAGGTATTTCAAATCGCTGCAACATATCAATTCTTGAAAATTTTCCAGTGCTGGTTGCTGGCCAGGAAGCAAGGCAATTGGTTAATTATTTTTTTCTACATCTTATCAGAAAAATTTTAGATCTTGTACGGGGTGGCACAAATAAATGTAAACAAACCTACTATTTGAATTCCCAAACCAGCAGCCTGCTGGCTCTAAAGTCCCAAGTCCCAGTTACTACTAGAATTTGGCTTTCATGTGAACATACTTGATAGACTTAGCGAACTCCTATCATGCTGTTTATATTTGAGCTCTGTTAGCTTCACTATATCGTTTTTTTTTTAAAAAAAAAACTTCACTATGTTGTGTTGAAAATGTACACATTATTAGTATTTATTTTAGAATGAGTTTCCATGCCATATCTGTTGTTTGATACTTCGATTGAACATCCAGTATGAGCAACTTGAACTCTAATTGAGAAAAGGGGTTTTGCAGTATATGTACTATGGCAATCTTGTTTTGGTGTCATTCATACTCTCATTATAGTACTCTATGTTGTTCAGTGCATTTATACAATCCAGTTATGGGAACAATTTCTTGGCCCATTTCAGGTGACAAATGTAATTTCGAATCAGAGCTTGGTTTCCTTCCAAAGCCAGAGGATGAACTTTGTGTCCATCCGTTCAACGCCAAGTTCTCTTCGGTTTAAGATTTGCTGTTCGGTATGCATTGCTTTATTCTCTGTCTCTAACAATGATTGTTACAGTTCTAAAGAGTCTGTTGCCACGTTTTTGCAATATTCTACCATCGATGAATGAAGAAGCCACCTATTGATAGTAAACTCTTTCTATACTCATCAAGGCTATCTTTAGTCTGAAACATCATACCAGGCATCATAAGTTAAGCAAAATTTACTTGGACAATGGCCTGTGGTTAGTCAAATAATGACGGAAGTATTTAAGTATTTCCTGTAGAAAGTTCAAACTGATTACCTGAGGAGTGCCATCTGATTCTTTAAAGAAATATTGCTTTTTCCTTGGATTCTGAGGTTGTCCACACAGTGCTAGCTGTGTTGATCTGAAGTAACATCATTCATTGGTTTATTGAGCAGGCTAAGAGAGAGACAGTAGACAAGGTTTGTGAGATAGTGAAAAGGCAGCTGGCTCTCCCTGATGAGACTGCTGTCACAGGAGAATCGAAATTCGCTGAACTTGGCGCGGATTCACTGGATACGGTAATGCTTGTCTAATGAACATGACATAATTTCAAACATACGACACCGTTATAACAACACCAATCTTCCCCTGCAGGTCGAGATTGTGATGGGCCTTGAGGAAGAATTCAGCATCACTGTCGACGAAACGAGCGCACAGGACATCGCAACTGTGCAGGATGCAGCAGACCTTATTGAGAAGCTTGTGGTGGAGAAGACTGCATAAGCACCTTAATAATTCGATGGTCCGTTGTAAGTCGACGGATCTGGATATTTGGACCTTGTGATGGACAACTTTGCATCCAATCTCTGTTGTATGTTCAATTATTCATGTTACCCATTCGTTCTTTCTTGATCATTCTAGATAAGATTTTGTATTCATGTTGCTGAGGTTATTACCTTCTCCAGAGGCTACATGAAGCGAATTAAGACCATGTATTCCACTTCCAATTTACATTGTTGTACTATTGTTGTAGAGAGACTGATGAGCTTATGAAGAATTACTGCACTTGTGTCTTTTGGATATCTGAGAAGCCATACAGGTGTTTCATGATAGTCTGAATCAGATGTTGTACTTGTAGATTATGATGCAGATATATTATGAAGGGAGAAGTCCTCGGAGTACACTTAACCACCTAAACTTTGCTTTGGTTTACTTAATCCCCTAGCTTCTTAAAAATGGATCACTCTTCACCTTTGCTTGCTAATGAATTCCGGTTTTGCATACGTGGACGCATGATTGAGCAGCTTTGCTGATTGGGATGTCCACTTGGTCATCCAATGTCGCCAGAGGCACCAAGCGAAGGGAATATCCCGTCCACTCCCACCGAAATAGGGATAAAAAAAAGTTGCGACCCTGGACAGTTTGCAACAAGGAACGTGACGGCGAGCTGCACGCCGCCGGCAGCGGCTGCGGTGGCCTTGTCAAACGCGCACGGTGCACCACGTTTTGCTACTCATCTTGTGGAGCGAATCGCCCTTTCTGAGCACCAATTGCTCGATGATCTCGCGCACTGCGGAGCCTGTCGCCGGTGATGGGGCTTCTCCATCCGGTCTTCATCCACCGCTTGATGGACCAGTGGTCATACGTCTTGCTGATGGCCATGATCACCGAGTCATCCATCAGCTCCAACATGATCGAATGTTACAGCGCTTCTGTGTAGATCACTACTCGATTGATTGATTTGAGGAGCCGCCTTGGATTGTATGCTAAAGCTGAGATTGATTTGTATATATAGTGATCTCGTGTACAGCTCTTATACATGTATTTATACCAAGGCAAGTTGTGCCGCTAATCTATTTTCTCTTAGGCAGTACACCAGGAGTGCCATGAAGCCGCTGATGAGAATGAGGTCGTTGTCGTTCTCGCCGGTGGTCTACAAGCGCTCGAGCAGTCCGGTCTCCAAAAAAGCCACCTCTTTGGAGCAATCCGACCAGCTCGTGATGTCGACACGGTCGAGCATCAGCCTCGCATCCTTACAGGAGAGAGAGGGCCATGGGTGCCTTTGGCTATGCTGGATGCCCAAGGGATCATCCCAGACAGCAAAACTGCTCAGCCCTGTTAGAATTGTAACGTTGTGTACCGAGTCTATCGCTGTGTAGTTGTGTGTGTTGTGTTGAACACGTCTAGCGCGTGAGTGCACGCCATGGGCGTGCGGCCATTTCGGCCTGTATTGTTAGCGTCAACTCTGTAAACCAGCGATATATATATGACTCGATGAGTACCGATGGCTTGCGCGTTTTGGCAAAGCCTCTTCTAGCATACATTCTTTCATGATATCAGAGCTACAATCTAAACTCTAATGTGCCATGTCTACAACGCCACCCTCTGCCAACTCCGGCGCCTCTGCTTCTGGCACCACCACTTCCGGCGGCTCTCAGTCTGCTGTGATGCCGGCATGTCATTCAACCACATGATCCATGTGAAGTTGAATCAAGACAACTACTTGCTACGGAAGACACAACTGCTCCCTTATATGAGGAGCCAAGGGCTCATTGGCTACATCGATGGCATGACGGTACACCCAAGTCAGACCATCGGGCTCCCTGCTGAAGAAGGCGGATCCCGATGGATCATTCCCAATCCCGAATTCACAAATTGGTATCAACAAGACCAGTTTGTTCTCAGCGCCATCCTTTCCTCCCTCACCGAGGAGGTACTCGGCAATGTCATCGGCGCAATGATAGCCTGCAAAGCTTGGTGCGAGCTGGAGAAGATGTACGCGGCGAGTTCGTGTGCGCCCATCATGCAGATGCGCATGCAACTTGCCACGACACAAAAGAAGGACATGAATGTCGTCGACTATTGCCACAAAATGAAGCACTTCGTCGACACCCTCGCCACCATTGGCAAGCCGATCGAAGATGAAGAGCTCATCGCCTACATGATGTGTGGTCTCGGCAGAAAATACGATGCTCTGGTGACCAGCACACCACCCACGTCAACACCTACACCATCAACGATGTCTATGTGCATATGCTGGGCTTCGAGATGCATCTTGAGCAGAACAACACTGACATCTAGATCTCTACCAACAATGCCAGCAGATCTCAAGGACGCGGCGATGGACGTAATGGTGGCCGCAGACGTGGCCGCAACAACGGTCGCTCCCCTGGCGGTCGGGGCGGTCGCTCAAACTAGTCCGGCGGCCAAGATGGGCAGAGAAGCATCATGTGTCAGGTATGTCGTAAGACAGAGCATGACGCACTTCGTTGTTGGTACTATTTTGATCACTGCTATCAAGCCAATGATGCTACCAAGGTCGCCGCCGTCGCCACGGGCGGATACTCGATTGACCCGAACTGGTACATGGACACCGGCGCAATCGACCACATAACACATTATCTAGAGTGTATGACAACACGAGAGCGCTACCAAGGCGGTGATCAAGTACAAGTTGCAAATGGTGTAGGTTTGTCCATTACCCATGTTGGAAATTCATTTATTCCTGGTTCAACTCGTCTTCTATATCTGAATCATATTTTGCATGCACCCATAATTAATCGACATTTGCTTTCAATCAGTAAACTAGCCACTGACAACAATGCTTACTGAATGTCATCCGCACCATTCCTTGTTAAGGATCAAGCCATGAGGACAACACTGCTCAGAGGAGGATGTAGGAATGGTCTCTACTTCCTTCCTAATAAAATACCCAGTCAAGCTCTGCTCACTCCGAGGATCTCTCAAGAACAGTGGCACCGACGACTGGGCCATCCAACTCTTCCTCTCACCCATCGAGTCTTACAGAATAATCGTCTTATTGTAGCCACCACTAAAACTACTCCGATCGTTTGTGATGCCTGTTAGCAAGGGAAAGCTCATCAACTTCCTTTTGTTTCTTCTTCACATGTATCCACTGCTCCCCAAGAAATAATCAACACTGATGTGTGGGGTCCTGCTATTGCATATGCGAACAATTCCAAATATTATGTCTCTTTTGTTGATGATTATTGAAAGTGCATCTAGCCCCCCCCCCCCTAAGTGGATTTTGGCTTATTGATGACAAATGATTAAGGGACTAATGGTTTGCTGAGTTTATGAACAGGTTTTAAATCCCATTAGTTAAGATAAGAGTTGTTGGCGTCCCTCAAAAATAAAAGAGAAGTGGCATAGTTACTCAATAGGTTTAAATTTATTTTATTTTTGAATTTGAGTTAAGGATAGCCGTACTATCAAGAGAAATGCATGTTGATAGTCTTGAAGATGTCTCGGTGCTCAAAATATTCTTTTAGGACCAAAAGATGAGAGACACAATCACTCACGGACACCGGAAATAGTTTTTGTTGTCTGAGCCCGGAGTCTTCGGGTTAGCCCGGATACTCCGAACTCTGTCCAGTTGGTCAGAGTCTCCGAGTGAGACTCTGCCAGAGAGTCTCGGTTTGAGTCGAAGAAACTCAACCCGGAGTCTCCGGGTTGGCCCAGATACTCCGGGGTTCTGTTAGTGACTGGAGCCTCTGAGTGAGACTCCGCTAGCGAGTCTCGGGTAAAGCCATGTGTGTTCAACCTGGAGTCTCCGGGTTGGCCTGGATGCTCCGGTGTTCTGGTTACTGCCCTCCGAGTGAGACTTCGTCAGTGAGTCTCGGGTAAAGCCTTGTGTGCTTAACCCGGAGTCTCCAGGTTAGCCCAAATACTCTGGTGTTTTGTTCGTGGCCGGAGTCTCCGAGTGAGACTCCGCTAGAGAGTCTCGGGTAGACCTTAAGTGTGTTACCCAGAGTCACCTGGTTGGCCCGGATACTCCGGTCCTGATGTCTCCGGACCCTCCGGAGAGGCTCTGGACAGTGTATTCTTCCTAAGTCTTCGTATGTTATTTGGAGTCTCCGGGTGAACCTGGATACTCCGGGTCAGTTCAAATAGACTATAACAGCTAGTTTTTTGAAGTGGGCTATATATACCCCTCACCCCTTTGTTGGGGTGTTGCTGAATGAACTCGTGCACACATACTTCCAAAGCCATCCAATAGCCTCCCCAACTCCTCTAGAGCTCAAATTTGTGCAAGATTTGGAGATTAGGGTTTGGAAAGTGAGATTGGTGGTAGAAAGCAAAATTTCCATTTTTGAGCACTTGAAGTCATCAACGAGCTTTTGATTCGCAATCTTTTTCTCTTGAAGCTGTGAGCTCGTAGACGACAATGCAACACCCGAAGAGCACCCAAATTTGTGGAGTGCTGCAGGAAGTTTGTGTTACCCTCGTTGAATTGAGTAAGAACCCTCGCTTGATCTTTGTGGTCGCTTGGGAGAGGAAATGGTTAGAAAAGACCCGGCTCTTTGTGAGCTCCTCAACGGAGACGTAGGCACCTCTTTGTGAATTGGCCGAACTCCGGGAACAAATTCTTGTCCATTTTATTTTGTTGCACATTAACTTGCTTTAGTTAATATTTTGGGATTTTCCCGATCTACTCGTTAGTGTGCTTGTGACTACAGGGTGTTCATGATAAGGTACTTAAACCTCCTCTAGAACCTGTGGTAACCCTTGGAATCACTTAGATTTTCTCTACAGTTATTCAGTTTTGATTTCTTGCATAATCCGGAGTATCCGGATAAGGCCAGAGTATCTGGGTTCTGTATAACCCAGAGTATCCGGATCCAGTTATCCGCTGTCAAGTTTTTTAAATTGCAGGAATTGCCTATTCACCCCCCCTCTAGGCGACGTCTAGTTCATTTCAATTGGTGTCAGAGCCTAACCTCCTACAAGGACGCAAGGTAAAATCATAACCTAAGCTTCTAGATAGTGATAGTGATAGTGATAGTAAAAACATGTTTAAAGGTCTTAGCAAAAATACCATATCTAAATTAAAAGTGCTTAAGGAAACAATAGAGAGTCAAGAGTAGATTCTCGAGAAGCAAGAAGACTTGCTCATCCTTGAAAAAGAGAGAAATCTTGAACTTGAGGAGATCCTTGCTAAAGAGAAGGAGAAGATTGAGAAATTGACCAAATATCTTGATTTAGCCAATGTCTCTATTACTAGTCTTGAGAGTAAAAATTCTATACTTCAACAGAAATTATCATGTTTGGATGAAACTCATAAGACTCTTGAAATACAAATTGATACTCTTAAGAATAGCACATCCATCTCTAATGATGCAAAATTACTCTCTAGTGCCTCCACTAGTAATGGTTGCTCTCGGTGCTATAATATTGATTTAAATACTTGTATTACTAATGTCGAATCTTTGCAAGCATTACAAAAGGAAAATGAGAGACTAAATATTTTGGTTAAGTATGGATGCATCAAAACTTACAAATCCAAAGATGCATTATACAAGACCATTGAGACCAAGGATATAAACAAAATAGAGGCATTGGATTTAACACGCATACAAGCAAGATAAATGAGCGTATAGTGATCAATGACAAGGAGTACCTCAAATTTATCAAGGGAGGCAAGCAAGTTGATCATATCTCTCAAGAGAAGCAATAGAAGACCCATGCTCCACAATATACTTTCTTGTTTCTTATATGCTCAAGAGGAACCACCGTGGTAAAATGGTTGATCTATATGTTGGTGCTCGCACAAAAGATAGAGTTGTGAAAAGGAGTATGTGGGTACCAAAAGTACTTAACACTAACATGAAAGGACCCAAACAAATTTGGGTATATAAAGCAAGAGCTTAAAATTGTTTTGTAGGCATACTCATCCGGTGGATCAAGTTGGGTGCTTGATAGCGGTTGCACAAATTATATGACTGGAGAAAAGAGTATGTTCTCATCATTTGAAGAAGTTGAGGACCACATGAAAATATCATATTTGGTGATGATGGAAAAGGAGAGATAATTGGTTTAGGTAAAATTACCATCTCAAATGATCATTCCATTTTAAATGTCTTGCTAGTTAAATCTCTTAGTTATAATTTGTTGTCTGTTTCACAACTTTGTGAAATGGGATATAATTATCTTTTTACTAATGAGGGTGTGACCGTCTCTAAAAGGGATAACGCCTCAATAGCTTTCACCGATAGGTTGAATGGTAAACTTTATCTTGTTGATTTTTCAACGGATAAAGTGAGGCCTAAAACTTGCTTGATTGCTAAGTCTAGCATGGGTTGGCTTTGGCATCGCCGACTAGCACATGTTAGCATGAGGAATTTGTCTAAACTTCTAAAGGGAGAGCACATCCTAGGACTAACAAATATTTCTTTTGAGAAAGATAGAATTTACAGCGCTTGTTAAGCGGGAAAGCAAATTAGAGCTCCTCACCCCGCCAAGAATTTAATGACAACCACAAGGATATTGGAACTTCTATACATGGATTTATTTGGACCAATCACCTATATAAGTATTGGTGGTAACAAATATGGCTTAGTTATTGTTTACTATTATTCTCATTTCACTTGAGTATTCTTTTTGTATGATAAAAGTGAAACACAAGCCATATTCAAGAAATTCGTGAGAAGGGCTGAAAACGAGTTTGACATGAAGATAAAAAGAGTGAGAAGCGACAACGAAAGTGAATTCAAGAACACACAAATTGAAGAATTTCTTGATGAAGAAGGGATCAAGCATGAGTTCTCGGCACCCTACTCCCCTCAACAAAATGGGGTTATTGAGAGGAAGAATAGGACTATCATAGAGTCGGCGAGGACAATACTTGATGAATACAAGATCTCGGATTAATTTTGGGCGGAGGCCGTCAACACATCATGCCATACCATCAACCATTTATACCTTCACAAGATTTTGAAGAAAACCGCCTACAAGCTTCTAACCGGTAACAAACCAAATGTATCTTACTTTCGAGTCTTCGGTAGCAAATGCTTTATTCTAAATAAAAGGCTAAAAGTTCTAAATTTGCTCCTAAAGTAGATGAAGGTTTTATACTTGGTTATGGATCAAATGCCTACGCCTACTGTGTATTCAATAAAATCTCCGGTTGTATTGAAATCGCGCGTGACGTGACATTTGATGAATCTAACGGCTTCCAAGTGGAGCAAGTTGATTCTAATATTTTAGGTGATGAAAAAATTCCAAGCGAAGCAATTAAGAAGATGGCAATCGATGAAATCAAGCCTCAAGAACACCAAGAGCAACAAATGGATCACAATGATCAAGCTCAACCATCTTCATCAACTCGAGTAGAGCCATCAACATCTATTCAAGATCAAGATCAAATTGATGATGACTCTAACAAGTTCCTTGATGATGATGAAGTGGAAGCGATTCAACCGTAATCCCAAGTGCCACATCCAAGAGTTCATCAAAACATCCAAAGAGATCACCCAGTAGATGATATCCTTGGTGATATACAAAAGGGGGTAACTACTCATTGTAGAATTACAAATTTTTGTGAATACTACTCTTTTGTTTTCTTTTTGGAACCATTGAAGGTGGAAGATGCGCTTGGTGATCCAGATTGGGTGATGACCATGTAAAAAGAACTTAACAACTTCAAAAGAAATGAAGTATGGTCATTGGTGGAAAGACCTAATCAAAATGTGATTAGAACAAAATGGGTCTTTCGTAATAAGCAAGATGATAATGGGATTGTAACAAGAAACAAGGCAAGGTTGGTTGCTCAAGGCTTCACACAAATAGAAGGTTTGGATTTTGGTGAGACTTATGCTCCCGTAGCTAGGCTTGAATCTATTCGAATATTACTTACTTATGCTACTCACCATGATTTCAAGTTGTATCAAATGGATGTGAAGAGTGCCTTTCTTAATGGACCAATCTCTAAATTAGTGTATGTGGAGCAACCACTCGGGTTTGAAGATTCCTCACATCCTCATCATGTGTTTAAACTCCATAAGACGCTCTACGGGCTTAAGCAAGCACCTAGAGCATGGTATGAATGTCTTAAGGATTTTCTTGTCAAAAAGGGCTTTGAAATAGGCAAAGCCGATTCTACTCTTTTTACTAAAAATGTAGATAATGATTTATTTGTTTGCCAAATATATGTCAATGACATTATATTTGGTTCTACTAATAAAAGATTTTGTGAAAAATTTAGTAGGATCATGACAAAGAGATTTGAGATGTCAATGATGGGAGAGTTGAAATACTTCCTAGGATTTTAAATTAAACAATTTAAGGAAGGAACCTTCATATGTCAAACAAAGTACATCAAAGATATGCTCAAGAAGTTTGACATGGAGAATGCCAAACCCATCAAGACTCCTATGCAAGCAAATAGACATCTTGACTTAAATGAAGATGGAAGGCCGTGGATCAAAAGGTATATCGCTCCATGATTGATTCTTTACTTTACCTTTGTGCATCTAGGCCCGATATTATGCTTAGTGTGTGCATATGTGCAAGATTTCAAGACGCTCCAAAAGAGTGTCATTTAGTGGCCGTTAAGAGGATTCTTACATATTTGGTTCAAACCCCTTACCTTGGCTTATAGTATCCTAAAGGTTCATCCTTTGATCTTTATGGCTATTCGGATTCCGATTATGCCGGTTGCAAGGTGGATAGGAAGAGCACCTCAAGGACTTGCCACTTCTTGGGTAGGTTCTTGGTGTCTTGGTCTCTAAAGAAACAAAATTTCATAGCCCTATCCACCGCTGAAGCCAAATATGTTGCCGCGGGTGCTTGTTGTGCTCAACTTCTTTGGATGAGGCAAACATTGAAAGATTATGGCTACAACATGTCTAAAGTCCTACTTTTGTGTGATAATGAGAGTACCATCAAAATAACCAATAATCTCGTGCAACACTCAAGAACCAAAAACATAGACATCCGTCACCACTTCCTACGAGATCACTCAATAAAAGGGGATATCGATATTCACCATGTGAGAACCGAAAAACAACTAGCCGATATCCTCACAAAGCTACTTGATGAGCAAAGGTTTTGCGAGTTGAGAAATGAGCTAAATATCCTCGATTCTTTTAACGTGGCTTGATATGATACATGCAATTGACTGTTCTAGCTTTATAGTTTTGGTAGCTAGACTTTTGCAAAAATCTCCTTGTTTGCTATTTTCAAAAATCATTTGATTCTTGATCTTTTGATCATAGCTTGCTACTTGTGATCATTGTTATGTACTATTGTTTGTTGGCTGATCATAAGTGGTAAGAAATTCTTATATGTCCAACAATCCTTCTCTCAAAATTCTCCATAAAATCTCAGCTCAAAAATTCAATCCTTTCAAGTTCCAGAACCTGGAGTATCCAGATTCTAGACGACTAATTCTTTTTCTGTTGAGTTGATAGAACCTAGAGTCTCTGGGTTCACCCGGATACTCCGGGTCCTGTCACTCAACCCGGAGGGTCTGGTTCAGCCTCCGGGAAGGAGTCTCTATCTCGTGCCTAACTCCAACCCGGAGTCTTCGGGTCAGGCCGGATACTCTGGGTCATCTAGGCTCTTTATCCTTCCCCGAGCAGCACACCTCCTATTCATCCCCAAAAACACCTCTTTCATCTCTCTCACCGTGAAAAGCCTCCTTTGGCGATTTCAAGCATCCTCCAAGGATTTTGCAAGTCTTTCTTCAAATCAACCTCAACTCTAGGACAGATTCTCCGGGGTTCCTCCGGATCGATCGTTGGTGGTATTTTTTTTCCCTAAAAAGGTACTTCAAGAACTCTTTCACCCGATCTCTCAAATCCTCGATCTAGAGTTCGATTCCTTTGGTAGATATGCTTCATTTACATCATAGTGTTACATACTCAAAGGATATCACAATGCCATGCTCCAATCTCTCAAACCCTAAATTCTTGCTACGAAGTCGGGTTACCTGGAGTATCCGGGTTCACCTGGATACTCCAGGTTAGTGAATTTTTCTGCAAAAGCCTATTTCATGGATTCCTTCGTGAGCAATCTTTCTAGTATCTTCATATGTTCATCCTCTGGTGTGTCTCAGGATTTGTAAAGATGGTACGAGACAAGGGTAACTCTTATCAAAGAAGAACTAAAGCGAGGTTTGATCCGCTTACCCAATCTTCTCCACATCAAACAGAAGGAAATGAGAGTAGCAATGGCAGTGGCCATGGAGGCAGTCTTAGTTGATCTCGATCAATTGTTCGGAAAGTACCTCACTCATCTATAGGGATTCATATTAATGAGCCTGTTCCCACAACAACTTCAACTCGCAGGAGATCAAAGATACGAGCTATGAGAGGTAGAGAAAGAGGTGCAGAGGAAGATAGAGGAAAAGGGAAAACTACTGCTTCTGACTCTTGGAGTCAACATCATGAAGGAAATTGAAGAAGAAGAAGCTCCAATGTTGAGTCCTTTGAAGCTTCATCGACCCATTCAACTTCACACAACCAATGAAATTCCAAAGCAAGTGGTTAATTACATGAAGAGGGCAAGTAGAGTCAAAAAAGAGAGATATGAGGACCATTTTTAGTATGTGAAGAATATATCTGATCATCGTTTCTAGAGTGACTTTCAAGCAGATTTTTATGAAATGGTGATTCTTACAAAGAAGAAGCCAATCACTCCTATGCAATGGATTGATTGGGACTACATGACCAACAAAAATGATCCAACTTTTAATGAGGTGATTTTAGCTTGTGATCACAAAAGAATCAAGTCCATCATGGGTTTGAGATATGACTGGAGTGAAGAAATAATTGCTCAATTCTATGCTACAATCTGGTATGACCGGGAAGAAAACCAATCCATGTCCTGGACTATAGAAGGTGAAAAGTATGAAATCTCATATCGAGCCTTCACTCATATTTTTGGCTTTGACATCCGTGACACTCAGAAAACTAAGATCCATATTGAAAATCAGCTCTTAGCAGAAGACATGGATTTTATGTATTCAGATCATGGAAGAGTAGTTCATGGCATGGTCATCGGCTTGAGGCCTTTCTGTAAATGCATGAACTCATTGTTTAGGGTCACATTGGCTCCAAAAAGTGGAGATGCCACCGTTGTACAAGGGATTTCAAGAAATCTTCTTGCCAGGATGTCCAATGAGGGAGATCCCTTTAGTGTGATTGATTTTATTTGGGAAGAAATTCACACATCATCTCACACTCCCAGCAGAAGCTGCCCATATGCTCCCTACATCATGTTCATGATTGAGAGAATCTCCCAGAAAAGCTTCTTCAAGGAAGTGAAGCACGAGCCTTACAGAATGAGGCTGGTGAGCAATAGATTAGCCACACTTCCTCCTTCACCTCCTCCTACAGCTCCAAGCGCTCACAGGCAAACTTCACAATGTATGTCTTCCACGCATAGCTCTCCATCTTTCATAAAGAGAGCTCTCAAGGCAATTTTTAAAGTGTGCACTCACAACGCCGTCAAGATCAAAGAGCACAAGGACAAAACAAACCTGAGATTGAGGAAGATAGAAGAGAGGCAGAAAGCTATTTATGCCCACTTGAGGATTGAGCCTCCCTGCTCTCTACTTGCCTCAGAAGAAGAAGTGAGTAAACTAGCAATATTTGAAAACCCTTGGGCTTGGTATGATGAGGCACAATCAGCTGCAGCCGGGACCTCTCATGTCCAAGATGATGATGATGATGAGACAGAAGAAGAACATGTGCACGGAGTCGAGGACAGCTCTCTAGACAACAATGACGGCTTCGATGATGATGGCGATGAGGACTTCGCAGCGGACAGTGATTAGTTTTATATTCGATGCTTCTCTTTCTTTTTGGTGCTTGATGCCAAAGGGGGAGAGAATGTAATCTCTTAGGCTGTTCATCTTCTCGTGTTTATCTCTTTGAGTTTCTTTCTTTCCGTTGGACATGTAAAACATATATATCTATTTGTGATGAACTATGTGTGGTATGGTAGTTGTTAAATTCGTATTTGTAAGTTAATTAAATTTGTGCTAGTGTGATGCCATGAGATGCTTTGATGGTTGTTTCTTTCTTGGGCCTTAGTCGATGAAGTGGTGGTCGTATCTTGTCTTGTGACATCCTCTCCTCCTTCAGAACCAGCTCAACCGCAAGTCGGTGCGGTGCCAACTAAAAGCGGTGGTGGAGCTTGGATAGCTGCTCCCATGTCGCGAGGGTTGCCGGTTGTCCCGTCCACTGCATCAGCACTTGATCGATCTTCTGTCAGCCACATTGATGCAAGCGTTGATCAATCTTTTGCCAGTCACGTTGTCTCGTCCACTGCACCAGCATTTGATCGATCTTCTGTCAGCCACATTGATGTCACGAGGGTGTATTTGAAACTGTAGCCTTGGAGCCATGTTGATGCAAGCGTCATTGCATGATCTTCTCAGGCATAGGTGGAGTATCATCTTTTGTCAGCTGTGTGGGCAATTGATCTTGCACCATTATCATTGGAGGAAGCGCCTTCCGCAGCTACAAGACGTGGATGACTGATTGGATACGGCAAGCCTCTCGAAAATCAAGCTTTACGTCACAGCACCGATGCGCTTGAGCATGTGAAAAAGAACCATAATAGCGGAATGCAAGATTGTTGTTAGATCTAATTGCCACCAATGATTGCATGTATGGCTGCAGTTTCAAATACACCCAGTCGCCCTCCTGGAATGTGCGCTCAGAGTGCTTCCAATTAGCTTGGTCTTTCATGCGCTGACGAGCTCCGGTCAAGTGTTGACGCAGTAGAGCCAAGTGTAATTGCCTCTCTTTCGCCCACTCTGCCAAGTCTGACACCATGCTTACTGAAGGATCAGAGAGTCCAAACTGCCGGAGAGCATGACCATACAAAGCTTCAAAAGGTGAACATTCCAAAGCAGAGTGAGGGGAAGTGTTGTACCAAAATTCGGCAAGCGCTAACCATGAATTACAATTGTTGGGGCGCGAATGGACAAAGCACCGGAGATAGGCTTCGAGGCACTAATTAACCCCCTCGGTTTGCCTGTCCGTTTGTGGATGATACGTTGAGCTCATGTTCAATTGCATGCTTGCCAATTTGAAGAATTCCTTCCACAACACACCGATGAATATACAATCATGGTCTGACATGAGTGACTAAGGTAACCCATGCAACTTATACATATTTTTCAGATAAGCATGTGCCACATCCCAAGCTATATAAGTATGAGCGAAAGGAATGAAAAAGGGTGTACCTTGTGAGTTTGTTCACCACAACTATGATGATGTTGAAGCCGACAGATCGAGGAAGGCCCTCTATGAAGTATAACAAGACAATTTGCCAAGCTTGCTCTGGTACTGGCAGCGGCTAGAGCATACCTGGATACTTCACGTGCTCAGGCTTGGCCTGCTGACAAATCGTGCAATTGGTGACAAATCCCTTCACATGTTATTTGAGTCTTGGCCATGCGAATAGTTTCCGGACTCTACTATAAGTTGCATGTATGCTTGAGTGGCCACCCACGACATTGGAGTGGAGCGCGCGCAAAATGCCAGTTGTGTCGCTGTGTTTCTGTCGACCCAGATGCATGCCTTGTACCTAATGACGCCCTCCTTCAATTGATAGTGTGGCACCATGGTGGGGTTGAGGGTGATTTTGGCGATTAACTCATTTGTGTGCGGATCCTGTTCATATCCCTTCACAATGTCTGACACCCACACTGGGACGTAAGAAGATGTCACCATCAGAACCACTGCTCTGTTTGGCTCATAGTGTGATAATGCGCTCGCCGCTGTGTTGTCCCACCTTTTCTTATATGTGATTCGATATTGGAATCCTAGGAGCTTCGCCATGGCCTTCTGCTGCCACGGAGTTGTCAATCATTGATCGTGCAGGTGGCTCAAGCTGCGCTGATCAGTATGAATGAGGAACTTGTCGCTCTGCAGGTAAGCACGTCAGTGATCAACATCCATCAAGATCACCAAGCATTATTTCTCGTAAGTGGATAGTTATCTATGCTTTTGCCCCAAGGAATTACTTAGATACCCCACTGGGTGATAATCCTGCATCAACACTGCTCTGATCCCGTTGTCGGATGCGTCCATTTCAACCATGAAGTGTTTACCAAAATCCGGCAATGCTAAGATAGGCACTGAGATCAGAGTGTGCTTGAGCGCGTGGAAAGCCTCTGCTTCCAGACTGGTCCATCGAAATGTGGCTTGTTTTTTGAGCAAATCGGTCAATGTGTGGCTCAATATACCAAAGTTGCACACACGTTTGTGGTAGTAGCTGGCGAATTCAAGAAATCCCCTCACTTCCTTGACCGATTAGGGCGGTGGCCAATTCTGGATAGCTTCGATGTTCTTTGTGTCACTGGCAACTCCCTCTACACTAATAACATGTCCTAAGTATGTGAGTTACTACAGCGCAAATGCACACTCGGGTATCTTGATCTTCAGCTTGTTCTCTATCAGGATGGTGAACACCTGCCGTAGTGTCTAAGTGTGCTCCGCCAGTGTGAGGCTGTAGATAAGAATATCATTGATGAAGACCAACACCCCCTTCTTGAGTAGAGGACCAAGGATAGTGTTTATAACAACCTGAAAGGTCGTCGTTCCCCCAGTGAGTCCATATGCCATCACACGAAATTCGTAGTGGCCGTTGTGTGTCTTGAGCGTCGTTTTTAGTTCATCCGCATGCATCATTCGTATTTGGTGATATCCGGCTCGAAGGTCCAAGCTGGGAAACCAACAAGCACCTGATAATTCATCGAGGAGTTCATCGATGATTGGAAGTAGGCACCAATTCTTGACTGTAATCGCATTCAAAAGGCGATAATCCACGCAAATCAATCGCGTACCATCCTTCTTCCAGACTAGTAAGACCGGGGAAGAAAAAAGGGTTGTTTTTGTGTTTGATCACTCCATGCACTAGCATCTCTTGCACTTGCTTCTCAATTTCATTTTTCTATGCTGGATTGTATCGATAAGGTCTTATGTTCATTGGTTTAGCTCCTGGTACAAGAGGTATAGAGTGATCAAATGCTCTGGTCGGTGGCAATCCTTTTGGCTCAACAAACAAGCTATCGAACTCTTGCAACAGCCTCTGAATATCCATTGGTAAGATGTCTTCTTCAGTCCTACCGGCTATTTGGCATAATTGGACCATTGCCTGGATGGGACCTCGGTTTACTAAGCTCTTAAGATGGGTGGCTGAGATCCTTGCACACTCAAATAAGTGAGGTACCACTCCTTGTAAGGTAACCTAGTGATTTTGGTTATTGAAGGACATAGTCTTGAGACCCTAGTGTATACTCATTGGGCTTAGAGGATCTAGCCAATCAATCCCCAAAATAACATCATAACATCCCTAGGGCAGTACCTTCATTGTACAACAATAGGAATGTCCCTGGATCCACCATTGCCAATCACCAATTTCTTTGTAACACAACAAAATGCCACCATCTGCTATCTACACCCTCACTAGGACTGCTGCTATAACAACCCTAGATATCTGAGCCGCTAATGCTTCACTGACAAAACAATGGGAGCTCCCTGAATCAACAAGCATTAAAACCGTTGTCTTTTGAATATGGCCTTATAAGAAAATGGTCTTATGTGATTTAGTCCCCTTCACTGCTTATTGAGAAATGGTCATCAATATGTCAATATCATTGGTGTTGTCTCCTTCAGAAATCGGAATCATGGGCACCAACTAATTGTCGGATTGCAAATAGTCTAAGATCTCTTCTACCACATGAAGCTGGATTGTGGTAGCGCATTTGTGATCTAGAGCCCATTTCTCCCAACCGAGATAGCATAGACCCTGCACCCTAAGTGAGCACGAAGCGTTGCAACATGGTTTCAAGGAGAAACACAGTTTCTAAATTGTAAGCAGTTAGAAAGCACTTTCTGTGGGATGCATGCCTATCAGTTCTCATGAATGAAAGCAGTGTGCACTTGCATGAAAAAATGTCAATGAAATCAAATGTTAAAACGTAACTGAATTGTACTAAACAAAATGAACCAAACCAAACTCTTGCAATACCTAACCACTTCAGTTGGAAATATTTCATAAGTGCTAACACCAGTTTGCATGCAAACCTTTCACACCAAACATGTGGTAGCACCTGTACAACAAATATTTCACGCCAAACATGCATTCATTTCACATCAAATTAATGCTAACAACAGTCATGCAATATCAAACTCATGGCATGCATTCACTGGCTTACAAAATTGTTCACTAGCTTACAAAATCAAATTGATGGCCTACATTCATGCTTAACATTGGCCCCTATTTGCCACTGGCTGAAGTTATTAGGGTAGTTATGAGACGACAATTAGTAGTGTCGATTACCTATTTCTGATGCATTTTATAAGATAGACCAAACCTTCTTCGCAACATCAAAACTCAACTTGTCAACAATAGCCAGTAGACAGAGATAAATTAAAATGCCAAATAATGACTTGAGTAACATACCACGCTTTAAATGTTCTTTTTTAATACTACCAAATCAGCTTCATTAAATCACCGCAATTCCATATGACATATATCTCCCAATTCAACATGTATCTAGTCTGACAAGAGAAGGCCAAATTGCAACTTTAGTCAACCGAGAATATGAAGTCGTGCTGGTTCTTAGAGGAAACAAAAAACGATTTCAATAATTAACCATCAGATCATCATATCACAACATCCAAAAAGAAATCAACAGCATCAGTAATCAAGCATCTTCTTAATCATCACATAAACATCCTATGATTTACTATCATATTCTAGCACTCGCTTTAACCCCTAATAATTGGTCGAATCCAGTGTTTGAACCATGCTTATTCTTGTACAAAGTGATTATGCTAGTTACCTTGATCTTGAGGCCGTCAGCACGAGATGAGACAGTGGCTAGGATCACGGGCGTAGGCAGGGAGCTGTGGCAGGGAGTGGTTAGGATCATGACTCGTGGTAAAGTGTGCAAACTCTGCAGAGTATAAATTGATCGATCAGCCGTGGTCAAGGTCAAGAGCGGCTTGAACTTCTTTTTGATTAGTTGGGATCAAGGTTCTGGTATGGATGGTCGGGTAACCAGGTAATGGGATTATCTGGTGAGTTATGGTAGCCAGATATGGAATATGTGGTGAGTTTGGATAGCTGTTCCTCTTGTTTAAGTTGTGTCTTCACACTTAGTAAATAGGATGTCTGATTCAGAGAGTTATAGGTTAAGGTTGCTTAGTGCAGTAAACTAGTGTCTAATCTTTTCTTGACTTAAGCCCTCATGTCATATTTTTCTACACTTGCAGAGTACGATATGTACTCACACTTGTTATTTCCAATAATAAATGTTGCTCAGTTAGAGAAGGCTACACAAAGATCAAGGAAGTTGAAGACTACAGTGAAGACAGAACGTCATAGGTCGCGTTGCCCCCAGTCGATTGCCTGTGGTGTGCCCTGAAGCCTTCGTTGGATTTTCCTCTTGTTCTTCCGCTGCGGTTTAAAAATTCTGGTATTTGTTTTAATAAAGTTATTTTGTTCGATATAGAACTGTATATCACTGATGATGTCACCGCGTGTATGATAAAATAGATCATGGCATATATGTGGAATACACCTGGTTGTTCTTTTGAAAAACCGGGCATGACAATAGCCCCTCCCATGTCGCGAGGGTTACCGATTGTCCTGTCCACTGCACCAGCACTTGATCGATCTTCTGTCAGCCACGTTGATGCAAGCGTTGATCAATCTTCTGTTAGCCAGGTTGTCTCGTCCACTGCACCAGCATTTGATCGATCTTCTGTCAGCCGCATTGATGTCACGAGGGTGTATTTGAAACTGCAGCCTTGGAGCCACGTTGATGCAAGCGTCGTTGCAGGATCTTCTCGGGCACAGGTGGAGGATCGTCTTCTGTCAGCTACGTGGGCAATTGATCTTGCGCCATTGTCACCGAAGGAAGCGCCTTGCGCAGCTACAAGACGTGGATGACTGATTGGATACGGCAAGCCTCTTGAAAATCAATATGTCTTTTGAATGGGAGCTCCCTGAATCAACAAGCATTAAAACTGTTGTCTTATGAATATGGCCTTATAAGAAAATGGTCTTATGTGATTTAGTCCCCTTCACTGCTTATTGAGAAATGGTCATCAATATGTCCATATCACTGGTGTTGTCTCCTTCAGAAATCGGAATCATGGGCGCCAACTAATTGTCGGATTGCAAATAGTCTAAGATCTCTTCTACCACATGAAGCTGGATTGTGGTAGCACATTTGTGATCTGGAGCCCGTTTCTCCCAACAGAGATAGCATAGACCCTGCGCCCTAAGTGAGCACGAAGCGTTGCAAGTCGATCATCACTGTCGTTCGCCCTGGTAGCTTCTAAGCCACACTTGTCTTCAAGTCTGTCCGGTGATGCGTTCACACTTTGCTGACATGTGGAGGAGGCAATGACAAGGCAGATCGAACCAGACCACGTGAGCTTGGTAGCATATTAGGGCAACAGTCACGGCACTTGGTGGCCTCCAGTACTTCTTCCTGCAAACAAGCCAAGGACATGGCAGTATTGATATTTTGGGGTCGATGCAAAATCACAGCCACACGTATAATGTCCCTGAGCCCTTCTAGAAATTTTGCTATGAAAAACATTGGGTCCTAAGAGGCATGATGCGCCATCAAACTATGCATGAGGATAGTGAATCATTCTGTGTAGTTTGAGACATTAGAGGTTTGCCTAAGGCGAGTAAATTGGCGTAGGGATTGTTGAAACTCATCTTGGCCAAAAATTTTATTGATTACAGAGGTGAATTCCTCCGAATCTATGATTGTGGTGGAAAACTTGGTGGTTTGAAACAAAAAAGCTGCACTACCAGTGAAGTGCTGGTAGCTATGTTTACCCACAATTCATGTTGCACATGAAAAATGCAAAAATATGTCTCACACTAAATTTTCCATGATTTTGGTCCTTCCCCAATCAAATTGCGGAAAATCCAAATGTGGTGGTAAGGCTGTTTGTTACCCCCAAACGATTGCGACACCAAATCCGAAGGAAAAGGAGTAGGAGATGGATCTGTGAAATAGGTCATACCCTTGACCGGTGGTGAAATTCCCCAATTTCTCACCCTGGTTCGAATTTCCATGTTGTGGCTACCTGGCCCATGATCACCGCTCTCCGGAGGAGTGGGGATCATCCAATCGATTCAATGCGGGGCCAGCGGAAGCAATGGAGGTCGACCATCACCTTGTCTGCCTCCCTTTACCCCAATGTCGATCTGTAGAACTTGCGCTCGCAGATCCTTGACCTCGCTCCATAGATCATTCACCGATGCCTCCATTTCCGGCTTCCAACACGTGAGAGCCTTCATCGTCGGGCTCATATCCTTCACGGTCTTTAGGATCATAGTATTGGATGCCTTCAACTCTGCCAATACCTTCATGATCTCCGCCGTCTTCCTTTGTTCTCACTTTTACTGTTGAGGGCGAGCGACTTACTCCAGTGGATCTGCTAGGATCGAAACTGCTCTGATGCCATATGTTACGACCAAGAAGTGTGAGAAGCAATTGAGTAGAACTCGGAGTGGGTAGCATTAGAATCCAAGGTAGAACGAGATCAAGTTTCATCGGAGAGGTTATGGGTTTAAGAGTTCATGGGGAGAGAGAGTTCATGTCTTTTTCCTCGCCCCTCTCTATCACTAAGATCTCTCCTATATGTGTCCACTTGCCAACACCTCATTTGGCGCACATAGCATTCAGGAATAGCACATTGGGCTTTTGGGCCCAGCCTGTGTCTCACTGAGCTCGAATGTAGTTCGTGTCTTGGGCCGTAGTCAATGAAGTGGTGGCCGTATCTTGTCTTGTGACACAGAGATGGGGCCTCTCCCTTTTTTCCTTTCACTAGTTAAATGCTCGTGCGTTGCAATGAGAATAAAAAAATTTCATGGGATAATAAAGATGACCGAAACATATTCCAAAATAACATAACGATGTCCTTATTCTTTTTGTCTGAATTCATAGGAGTACAAAAATAAGTTTGATAGTTAAATGCTCGTGCATTGCAATGGGAATCGAAAATTTTCACGAGATAATACATATGACTGAAACATATTCCAAAATAGCATAATGATGTCCTTGTTCTTTTTGTCTGAATTCACATGAGTACAAAATGCACCATGGAATTCGACAAGGGCCTGGTCGAGGAAGCTGGAGGAAGGTGGGGAGGTCGACGTCATGGCAACATGGTTTCAAGGAGAAACACAATTTCTAAATTGTAAGCAGTCAGAAAGCACTTTCTGCAGATGCATGCCTATCAGTTCTCATGAATGAAAGCAGTGCACTTGCATGATAAATTGTCAATGAAATCAAATGTTACGTGACTGAATTGCACTAAACAAAGTGAACCAAACCAAACTCTCGCAGTACCTAACATCTTCAGTTGGAAATATTTCACAAGTGCTAACACCAGTTTGCATGCAAACCTTTCACACCAAACATGTGGTAGCAGCCATACAACAAATATTTCACGCCAAACATGCATTCATTTCACATCAAATTAGTGCTAACAATAGTTATGCAATATCAAACTCATGGCATGCGTTCTCTGGCTTATAAAATCGTTCACTGACTTACAAAATCAAACTGATAGCCTGCATTCATGCTTAACATTGGCCCCTATTTGCCACAGGCTGAAGTTATTAGGGTAGTTATGAGACGACAATTAGTAGTGTCGATTAACATTTAATGCATTTCGAAAGATAGACCGGACTATCTTTGCAACATCAAAACTCAACTTGTCAACAGTAGCCGGTAGACAGAGATCAATTAAAATGCCAAATAATGACTTGAATAACATACCACGCTTTAAATGTTCTTTTTTAATACTACCAAATCAGCTTCATTAAATCACCGCAATTCCATATGGTATATATCTCCCAATTCAACATGTATCTAGTCTGACAAGAGAAGGCCAAATTGCAACTTTTAGTCAACCGAGAATATGAAATCGTGTTGTTCTCAGAGGAAAAAAATGATTTCAATAATTAACCATCAGATCATCATATCACAACATCCAAAAAGAAATCAATAGCATCAGTAATCAAGCATCTTCTTGATCATCACATCAACATCCTATGATTTACTATCAGATTCTAGCACTCGCTTTAACCCCTAATAATCAGTTGAATTCAGTGTTTGAACCATGCTTATTCCTGTACAATGTGATTATGCTAGTTACCTTGATCTTGAGGTCGTCAGCACGAGATGAGACAGTGGCTAGGATCACAGGCGTAGGCGAGGGAGCTGTGGCAAGGAGTGGCAGCGACATAATCATTATATGTGCATGGCATATAATGATCCCCGTCATCCGTGCCCTGCACGCCGCTGCATTTGACGGCAAGAGTGCAACCGCGCTGAATCGATTCCCCACTCAAGTGTTCCAATCCGAGCCCACACAGTCCGTCGTAGATGCGAATTTGAGCTCGGTCTTCATCGGCAGATCCTAAGATTTTAGTGGTCAGGGTGAACTAAAAATGTGACCTTATTAAATATAAATATTAAAATACTTATATATCAACTGTAAAAAATAATATTTAGGTAGTCCGTGAGCATTTACGATAAGTTAAAACAACTTGAAATACATCTGTTATGATAAGCTGAAACAACATGGATTGTGTCCAATCGAATGTATTCCAGGTTATTCCAGTTGACGATCGGATGTATTCTAGGTTATTCTAGTCTATCGTAAATGCTTGCGGGAACAAAATTATCGTAAATACTTATGGGAATAAAATTATGAGGGATCGGAGTACACATACTTATGCTTGCGTTAATACATGCTAGCTAGGTAGAGACACTCACTCGATCAATTGTATCTGTATACCTATATACAACTTGCTGCATGCAGCTCTAGTTGCTCACCAATACATGCAGCAGGTAGCTTGCAGTCATAGTATGGCTTTGGAGCTATATGCTCGCAGGTGACAGCACCATAGCACAAACGCTGCATTGGTAGGCAGCTGCTTACTGCTAAACGGCTAGGTTCAATTGTTGATGGTCAACCGGCTGCGTGCTTTTATGATTGGTAGCGTGAATGGTCAGGTTTATGATGGCAAAGATTAGGCGCACGTGGGAGCTGCCCTCGTACCGTGCAACGGAGCCGGACCCATCAATCGTCATAGCGAGCAGGGACTTTTTTATATTTCAAATATGCGATCTCAATAAGGGTCGAATCCATTTGATGTGAAGTAGAAACTATAGATGAGGAAAACCAGCGACGAAAACTCATATAGTAATGACTGATATCTGTCCTCGATCGAAGCTGTGGGCATATGGAATGCCTTGGAGTCGTGGTTCTGCGGAACGCAGAAAACTAGACTGTCTAGCTAGAAGAAAACACGAAATAGGTAAATAGCCAAATAGGGTAAGCATGCAAGTAGGTCACTTGATTTTTTATGGATCGAAGGAACTAGACCACCCACGTCCTACTATGCAAACTATTAGACCTACCTGCTATTTTAAACCTAATTCTATATGTTATCATACGAATTAGTAGACATGTATATTATACATAGGTACATGAAGAGGGGCCTAGGTTTTGGAGGCCTAGGACGGCCACCCCGCTCGACCCCCCTCAAGGTTGGCCCTGCATCTACAACGCTACTCTACTCCACTGCCGTTGACCACCTACGCAGCCCACACCACCAGGGAACCTCTCCATCAGGGGCACCCTCCTCCCTCGTCAGTTCCCCGCCATTGAGTCGTCCTCGACGGAATCTCCTTCCACCGCTGCCATTGTGCGTTGTTGTGCACACAGGCAGGTGCTGCTTGGTCAAGAGAGGCCACTGGCAGCAACGATTGCGATGAGCCGGTGAGGACGTCAGGGACAGAAGTGAGGAGGTTGCGTCCGTGGAGGCATGAGGAAGTGACATCAGCGAGGATATTAGGATTGGAAACGATAGGAGGACGGAGAGGAGCATACCGACATGACCTCCAGTGTGAGGATGAAGCCTGACTTTGCCTACCCCTCCATCCATCGTAAGGGAGGCATCCGTGCTGCCATCCCTCCTCCAAACCTCCCCATCTTCCTCTAGCATTAGCAGATGAAGGCCCCTGCCGTGAGGGCAACACCGATGCATTGTGTGAACGGCGGCGGGAAGGTGTGGCGTGGGCTGCCGCGCGAAAGCGAGTGCGGATCTAGAAGTGATCAGGGCGACTCGACGATGACAAAAAGGGCTCGTGACGACGCCTTGCTGCTCTAGAGGGGATCAGAACGAACTAAGAAGACATTGGGATGGGATAGGGAGGGGAGGGGAGGGGAGGCAAGTTGGGGGAGACAACGCACGCACAGATCGTGACCCATGAGTCGGTGTGGGCGGATGGATGGGGCACCATTTATGTGATGGTTTTGCGAATGACAGTTTTGTAGTAGCGGAGAGAGGCTCTGAGTGGGGATCGGGAGCGGAACGCATGCAGGTAGATGAAAGAGGTGGGTGAGTAGACGAAGAGGCTGACAATACATGGTTTAGAGTTTTTTTTTAAGTAAGTAGATTTCAGCATTTCTATTCTATGGCGTGTCCATGCGTTTGCATACACCCACGAGGGCCACGATCCAATCCAATCGCGACGCGCCACGTCAGACTCCACCAGCTGCCCGGAGGGAACAAACATAGCAGCGCACGAACTACGCAACCACCAACCAAAAGCGCAGTAGACCCCCCCCCCCCCCCGCCTGCGACGGCGATGTCGGTGTCGGCGGTGGTCCCGGCGGCGGTGGCGCGGCCTTCGCGGACGCTTGTCTGCGTGCCGGCGACAGCGCGGGCGCCCCGGGAGATGGCGGCGGAGCTGGGCGCCGCCGCCGCTCTCGGCGCCGACGTGGCGGAGCTCCGGCTCGACTGCCTCGCCGGCTTCGCGCCGCGCAGGGACCTGCCCGTCCTCCTCGCTGAGCCCCGCCCGCTCCCGGCTCTCGTCACCTACAGGTGGGTCCCGTCTGGGCCTGGCTGCCCCGCCCCGGTTGGTGGGGCGGGGATTAGGTTCTTCATTCTCGTGTGCGAGAGCTTCTTGGCGCATTCCGAGAGAACAATTGTGTAGGGGGAAAATGGGGGTTTTTATTTTAGAGTGTATTGTATCATCAGAGCAGAAATTCGTATTTGTCTGTTCAATTTTGTATGAAAGTTTCAGGATGTTTGCGGCCGTCCTAAGCTACGTATATTGCTTGATGTTGGTTGCACAGACCGAAGTGGGAAGGAGGCGAGTACGAAGGCGAAGATGAGCCACGGTTTGAGGCGCTCCTGTTGGCAATGGAGCTGGGAGCCGAGTACGTTGATATCGAGCTCAAGGTTAGTTCTACCCGCATTTCTTTTCGTTTGAGGAAGTGAATCACAAGACTACGCTGCTTGCAGTAATGTTTGGCAAAACGGTTTTCTTTCTTTGATTTCAGTTTGTTTCTTTATGATTGGTGAAATGACAAATAAAAGTTTGTGTACCTGTGTGGTGCAATACAAGTGAAGAATTAGATATCTGTGACTTGGACTACAGTTCGATGCAATTTATTCTCGTGCTATGATTTCTCGGACTTAAGTGACAGCCACAAAGATAAACCCTGTTTAATGTTGATTCATCAATAACTTGATTAATGATTGTCATGTGTTGGTAATGTTAATTAAATATGTCTTCTGAACCAGTGAATCTGTTGGCAGTTGGTTATTATGATCATGTTGTTGTACAGGTTGTTGATAAATTTATGAAACTTGTCTCTGGGAAGAAACCTGAAAATTGTAAGCTCATCGTTTCGTCCCATAATTTCGAGAACACTCCATCAGCAGAGGAGCTTGGAAATTTGGTGGCTCAGATACAAGCAACAGGGGCTGACATAGTGAAAATTGCAACAACTGCTACTGAAATTGTTGATGTGGCAAGAATGTTTCAAATACTTGTTCATTGTCAGGTGAGTTTAACGTCTGATTATACACACACACACACACACATATATACACATATACATATATATACACATGCACATATACATATACATATACATATACACATGCACATATACATACATACATACATACATACATACATACATATATATATATATATATATATATATATATATATAGTTAGTTAGTTAGTTAATTCGCAAAAAATAATTCTGCACAAGAGTTTTGTTCATCTCACTGTTGTTTATTGTGTCGTAGCGTGCAATCCGCAGCTGACGTTACCTTTTCTTCATATTCTAATGTTGGTTTTCAAAAGATTCATGGCCCTCTTAGTACTTTGCTAATCAGAAAACAAGTGGGTAAGTTCCCAATCTGTGGCAAGTAAGTTGTACTAGGATAGAACTACTGTACTGCTGGTGACTAAACATGGAATTTATAGTTGGATAGCTTGATTTTCATTACACGCTTTAGATTTGCTCTGGTCAATTGTTAAGTATCCACACTGTAGTATGAAAGCTCTGATTTATTGTACCTAAAATTCAAGATTGTTTGTGTGGTCCTTTCTTTCTGGTGTAAATGGATCCAAATATATATATATATATATATATATATATATATATATATATCTTATAAGTAATATTATCTGTGATTTTGTAACCTGTAACACAACCACACAAGTTGATCCAAAATTTCTTTGTTAGGATTTAGGGCTATGTGTTGATGTCCATGCTTCATTCTCAGTTGCTTTAATATGATTCCTAGATCACATTGTAATGTTTTTGAATAATGAATTAGGAAAAGCAGGTGCCAATCATTGGGCTGGTGATGAATGACAGAGGTTTTATTTCTCGGATTCTTTGCCCAAAATATGGTGGATACCTTACTTTTGGGTCTCTGGAGAAAGGAAAAAAATCTGCTCCTGCACAGCCAACAGCTGCAGACTTAATAAATCTGTACAATATTAGGCAGATAGGCCCAGATACTAAGGTCTTCGGTATTATTGGAAAGCCAGTTGGACACAGTAAAAGCCCAATTTTGCATAATGAAGCTTTCAGATCAGTGGGTTTCAACGCTGTGTATGTGCCGTTTTTGGTGGATGACTTGGTTCAATTTCTTAGTACCTACTCTTCACTAGACTTTGCTGGCTTCAGGTAGTTAATCTTAGTGTAGTGAGCCAAATAATCTGTTGCAATGATGTTATTCAGTTATATTGTCTATTCCTCCATATCTGACCGGACTTTTATTCTTTCCATCCAATTAATTGGACTGCAGTTGCACAATTCCCCATAAGGAAGCAGCAGTTAGGTGCTGTGATGAAGTCGATCCTATTGCCAGGGTAATTTAATTCCCATTTCTTTTGCCTGTCATTTATTAGATTGCTGAACCCTTTAGCGCACCCAGAGTAACATTTGGAATCACGATGTTTTCTTCAGGACATTGGAGCTGTTAATACAATCGTTAGAAGACCTGATGGAAAACTTGTAGGCTACAATACTGACTATGTTGGTGCTATTTCTGCTATTGAGGATGGAATAAGAGGTTTCTACATCCCACTACTTTATAATATATTATTGCTGATCAATATTAAAATCTAATTGCCTGTTTTAACAATTTGCAGCATCACAACCAACAGATCCAACCACATCCCCACTGGCTGGAAGGCTTTTCGTTGTTATTGGGGCTGGTGGTGCAGGGAAAGCACTAGCATATGGTGCAAAAGAGAAGGGAGCAAGAGTTGTAATTGCAAACCGTACTTTTGGTATGCACTTCTTCTGGACCCTTCTGCTCCACAGATTTTACCATTAACATGCACAGATTACATGCTACACATGCTAGAAAACGATTAAGTTATCACTGTGAATATTTACATTTTTTTATCCTTTTAAGAAAATATACAGTGTGCTGTTGCATTGGAATCATTTAAAGTATGTTGTCTTGTATGCCAAAAATCAGCATTCACTTTTGGAGCTCCTTCATGACAGCATTTTTTTAACAAATAAATAGAGGAGTTATGTCTTGTAGGTCAAACCTCTCAGCCTTTAACCTTTCTGGTTCCAAACTTAGCAATCTCTCCCAGCTTATCGACTACTACATGCTTATTTAACATGTCACTCATTGGGTTTCGAAATTTTGAATCGGGTTCTAGACTTCTTGTAATAGAATGTCTTTGTTCAGAAACTTTTTTGGCTACTGATTGTGCTGTTATGATAAAAAAAGACTTGTTGGAGAAGTTTAGAAGTAAAAGTTTCTTCAATTTTCCAGCACGTGCCCAAGAACTTGCCAACTTAATTGCGGGGCCTGCTTTGACTCTGGCGGAGTTGGAAAACTACCATCCGGAGGAAGGGATGATTCTTGCAAATACAACAGCCATTGGAATGCATCCAAATGTTAATGAAACTCCTTTATCTAAGGTCTTAAACTTGCTTGTCTGGTTTACTGCCAATTATAATCAATCTACTCTTCCTTCGCAGTTTTGTCTAATGACAGATATAATCTTGCAGCAAGCACTTAAATCCTATGCTGTTGTCTTTGATGCGGTCTACACACCAAAAGAGACTAGACTTCTCCGAGAAGCTGCAGAATGTGGAGCTACAGTTGTTAGTGGTCTGGAGATGTTTATAAGACAAGCAATGGGTCAATTTGAGCATTTCACGGGCATGCCAGGTAGTACTTTGATTGTCATTTTCTTATTCCGTTACTAAAGCAATAGTCATTAGCACTCATTACATCATTTCTTCAATGACTCGCCGTACAGCTCCAGATAGGTTGATGCGTGATATTGTTCTTACAAGGACGTAGTAAGGTTCGTCCAAAGACAACCTTCGCTTCCATCATAATTTCTGCAAAATTGATTCCAGTTGTATGTCCTCCTTCCAGCTTCTTCCTCAACTTTTAGAAACCGCTCTCTTGAACATGGGTGCAAATATAGGTTCATCTCATTACTTTTCTTCTATTGTTTGCCAAGATTCACTGTAGTTGCATTTTTCCTAGATTTCCGATTTGCCTATTGTTCAGTAACGAATTTTAGAATCCGTTATGGCTCAATATTGCAATGAGTTTTTTCCCTGTCATCAAGGTTGAAGAACCCGTTTAATCTTTGGATGGGTGCGAGAGATGTTACTTTTAGAGTTTGAACTCCATATAGGTTTATATGAAATTCGTTTGGTCATAATATGTACATACTGATCCCCATTGGCAGCAATTGAACAAGTTTCCTTATTTTCAGTGGATGATGACAAATTCCGAGGAATCGCAAATTCGTTGGACAACCCTGACAGCATGAAACCTCGTCTGTGAGCGATTCATCCAGGCCTGCGGCTTTCCCTTTTTTCTGGTTCAGATTTGGATTCAGCGGTCAGTTTGCCATTCAGCTGTTATAAATGAGATGGTGTTGACTGAAACATTTTAGTGTGTTAATTGTATCAGCCCAAAATTTTCTTCTCCCAAATGTGTACATCAAAGAACAGTAAGGAAAGGTTGCATGGGATTTTGTAGTAGAAAATATCCAGTTTCTGGGAATCAAGCGTGGTATGCTCCACTGTCCCATCAGAATCTCAGACGAGATGTTCTATTCTCATTTATCCGAGTGAAATGTTGTGGCGCCAGAAGTAAATGCAGGAACCTCAGCATCAGTTCAATGAAATTTGTAGTTTTCTTCAGATAGAACAACTTTTTTTCCACAAGAATTGCAATTGGAACAGTTGTAACGTTGTACAATTTGGAACAGTTCAAGAATTTATCATAGGAATTTGTAATGCAGGTATCAGTTTACATACACTTTGCAGCGATGGTCAAATTGGATCCTCTCTTTCTCTGGGAAAAAATGGAAACCGAGATGACAATTAAGCATTAACTGATGCTGAGGAGCCAAGTGTAGAACTTTCTGTGAGAAAAAAAAAGAGCATGGAAAAAAAGGGGCATTCCGAGAATTGAACTCGGGACCTCTCGCACCCTAAGCGAGAATCATACCACTAGACCAAATGCCCTTGGTTGCCATATTTTAAAATGTACAATGTAACTATAGTTCTTGCTGGGCACTAGACTATAACATAATTTTCAGAATTTTTTTTTGTTCAAATCGTATTCTTACAAAAGTTGTCTCTTCCTTGGTTCAAAGTCCCGGTCTTTTTCTTCCTCCCTACCACTCGAATCACGTCCTTTGAAAATCTTGGAAAAGAAGAAAGATTCTGGGAAAAGGCATCAATTATTCCAACGCAGAGGAACATGTCGAATGGACCTGCTGCGTAGTGGACTCGAGTGTGTGTGTGTGTGTGTGTGTGTGTGTGTGTGTGTGTTTTTTTTTCAGAGCGACTCGAGTGTGTCCTTGGGGAGGGAGACGTGACGCCCTCGACGTCGACGATGGGCTCCGTGCTGAGGGAGGCGGCGGACCCCCACCGTCTTGCTTGCTGACGCCGGCGTCGGCGCTCGCGACGAGCACGCGCGGCACGGTGCTCTCTGCTACAGGCAGAAAATATATGGAAAATGCAGCACATCAGGCAATTTCAGATGCTAAGTTAGAGACTATCATGACGAAGGCCTCGTCGAGCATCTAAGCAGATTTATCATCTGCCTAATTCTGAGATAGGACAGAGAAGATATACTTATGGGACCTATATAATTCACCAGGGTTGCTGTACGTATGGGCTTTTATGTCACCGTAATTACGATTAATTGCATTCTACTATAGACATTTATGTGAGAGAAGAATTGAGAAAGAAATAGAAATATCTATACTCCTATATAATTCACCAATTATAGCTGATCTGAATAATCTCTACTATTTATTCGAATTAATTAAATAGTCACCGTACAAAGTTAGATCCCGTTTTCTTTTCAAAAATACCATCAATCATCTATTATTTGTCTTCTATATTAGACGATTCTTTCATATGATAATTCATCTTCTTCCACGAGTCAATCCGCACATAGTTATCTTGCGATAAAGGATTTAAACAGCTGCATCGACGAGCAACGAGACATCCACAGCCGAGAGGTCAACGCCCCTGCTGCCACGGCGCACCCCGCCGGGACGAGCAATGAGACATCCACAGCCGAGAGGTCAACGCCCCTGCTGCCACGGCGCACCCCGCACCGGCGAGGAGGTCACCATCAAGCACGTGGAGTTCTGAAGAAGAATCTACATGCAGGGAAGAAATTGAAACCGTAATTGCCTCTCATGATCTGATTGACGTAGTGAGACATGCCTAGAGACTGGATGATTAAGTAAGGTAAGAATTTCTATTCCGAAGTGGTGACCAGCAAGGCAGCAAAAAAATAGACATCTAAGATACAGTGATGAATCCAGAGACAAATTCTAGAAGGGATTCAACTTCTTCTTCCTCCTCCCTCTCCTTTTTTCGCTCGTCCAGGAGACACAGAGTCAACCGGCAAGTACAAGGGAAGTCTATATAGTTGAATGTAGATTAAAGAGCATTTATAAAGGATAATATGTGTTGAAATAAAAGGGACAAGTGAGAAGGGACGAGAAGGGGGGAGATCAAGTAATTTCTATCAGTTGTGGGTTCCAGGTTCAAAAGTATGAAAGAGACATAACACTATATGAAAAAAAAATCTAAAGTTTATATGTGGTGTGACATTTCTAATTGCTCCAACCTCCAATTATTTACTATTTCATACTATCTATGTACAACTTTAGAAAAAAAAAATACTGATATAGACGTTGTCAACAAGATAAGCTGAGTAACGGGGGCTGATGCCCCTGCTTTTCATTTGACCAATCAATAATTTATTATTTCGAAGGCTTATTACATTAGTATCACTTTCAGCCTTATTCAGATGATAACAACCTTAACAGAAAGACATTGATTAGAGTAATTCACAAGATATTGTGTTCCCTCACATTGTGAGGGACTCAAATATCATATCACAAGAAGGATTTGGCAAGGTCTATGGCTTGATCAATGCAAATGGCCTCCTCTTAAATTTAGCTCTTTCCATATTTAGTCTTCAAATTGGTTATTTTTATACAAACTGTTACATCTTTGTAAACGATGACATGTTCTTTTTACAATTAATGTTATATCTGTGTAATAGCATGCCGATTTAACACTCCATGTTTGGTACTCAAACAATGACAGCTAGGTGTCCATCGTCTACTCAAATACTTTGATATTCCTACTAATTTTATTTACCAAGAATAATGATTAATCATCATTTAGTAGTAGGCTTGTATATCGAGAATGAGAAGAAAGAAAGAAAACCATTATATAACTAGAAGGCCATTGCAAATGTACCTTGCCAAAAATCGTTGCCTTATTATCATTTATTTTTGCCGTGTACTGACTTATCATTTTTTATTCAAGATGGATCTTTTTGAATTCTGAAATGATTTACAAGATTTATGTATTAACTAAGCAAAAGTTAATCTAGTGATAAGAATTTGATCTCAAGATATCTGCAAGAATGAAAAGAAACTATATAGCCCAAAAAAAAGGATATGCTTAACTTTGCCTGCCTCCTGTCAACAATCATGCAGTTTTACAAAACCACTTATCCGTCGCAGCCGCACTACGGATGCCATGGTTTGAACTTTGCAGCGAAAGACGATGTTGTTGCAGTGACACAAAAAAAGTTGTGAACGTGATAAGGCTGTGTTTGGTTCGATTTATTCTGATTTTTGTTTCTCGGAAGCTAAAAGCCGAACCAAATAACCTAGCTATTGAATTGGTTTTTGAAAAGTTGGTTTTCAAGAAAATAAAATAAAAACTGAGAAGCTGGTTGAGAGGAGTTTTTCTGACATTTGATATGTTAAGAAGTTAAAAATTTGTAGCAAAAACTAATAGTAAAAAGCAAATAATTAGAAGACAAAACACAGAAAAGTAAATTTTCAACTAAAAGCCGCAGCTTAACCAAACAGGCTCTAAGAGTGTTGGCATGCTGATGTACTTCAGATTATTTGCCATGTGTAAGCCAGCCAATTTCATGATGAAGTATACTTCAGTTATGTCAATTCATCCTACTGCATTACTTCGTTATCCGATTTATGCGCGTGGAATGGAAGACCACTATAACCAATAATTTGTAGAGTAAATTTTCTCCGTCGCACAGTGATATATAATTAACACATGAGCCAAAAGCGTATACAATTATTATTTTTGATACTAACGTATAATGCATATGTAGGATGGCTACAAATTGAGAAAAATGTTTTTTTGGTAGATATTCTAAAGTATAACCAGAACAAATCTGAAGACAACATCCCTAAAGTAGTACGATAATATCTTGTGTATATCAGAATATAGATAGTTCAGAAAAATTAAAGTTAGTTATTTTGTTTTATCTAAGTATGCGTGGTCAAATTGCAATTATGCATGGTGTTATTATGCATATGCTTTATTCAGTTAATTATTTTATAATAAATTTTGATTTTATTGTAATGTTTCTGATTTTATATGTATGTTTTCATCGTAAAATTATTAATTACAAGTGTACTAGTGTAAATAATCACCGAGCTTTTGCGTCCCAAGTTTTGACGATGTAAAAAAAAAGGTTTTGAGGATGTCATAGACATACAGCATCGAAACTGTCGAGAGCCTTTCTTAACCTGAATGTGAAATAATCGCCAATGTGACTGAATAGCAAGAAGCACGTTGCGAAGGAAGCAATCTGTATCTAGCACGGGAAAAGGTGTAGGAATTAAATTTTTTAATAATATTATTTTATTAGAAAATTAAAAAAATAATAACCAAATTAAAAAAATGCAAGAAAAGATACATGTTGGTACACGGAATATCAACAAGAGTCCGTATGCCGATAGTCTATGTGGCAGTGGGCCTGGGGCCTATCGGCATTCTGAAAGCCGACAGGTTGTGGGCCCACCTAAAGGGTGGTGCCATATAGGCAGTTCATGCAGGGTAACGGTATATTGGCATTCAGAATACCGACATACGACTCCTCATAGCCTGTCGGCACGACTGTCAGCATTCTGAATACCGACATGCCTTCATATATTCCACGGTTGCCGATTTCTCTCCCACGCGCGACCGTACGTAGAGAGTGGGCGGCGGGACGCGGTGGGCGACTGTGTACGGCGGACGACGGGTGGTGGCGTCTGGCGAGAGCGGCGGCAGCGAGCGTGCGGGTGGCTTCGGCCGGCGTGCAGTGGTGCCGGTAAGTGTTTTTTTTTAATTAGTTAGAACTAGTTACAAATTTAGAGTAGTTAGGAAGTAGTCGTAGTTAGAAGAATTAGAAGTACTTAGAAAATTAGAAACAATAAGTAGTAGTTCAAAAAATCGTAGGTGATGTAAGAAAAATAGTAGAAAAATAGTTTGAAATTAGGAATACTTATGAAAACAGTGGGAAAATAGTTAGAGACTATTAGAGAATTGTTCAGTATAGTACATAATTTAGAAAAAATAAGGATATAAAATTTAGAGTAGAGTAGAGTAGATATGGTTTGGAATTAACTATAGCTAGAAAATATAGTATAGTTAGTTAGCAATGTTGAATAGTTGAAAAAAATTTAAAATTTCGGTAATGTAGAATTAAAACAGGTTATTTAATAGCATTATGAAAATTGGATATTATTAGATGTATATAATTTTTGTCGATGAAGGAATTGTACATTTGAATTATTGTGGATTTTCAATAGTTAGACAATATAGGCTAGTTTGAAGTTGAATTATTATGAATATATAGTACAAATATTTAATAGCTATAGGATATTTAGAATAGAAATGCAGTAATTGTTTTTGACAGCAATACATTTATAATGGTACAATGCGAACAGAAAGAGTAAATTAGTGGTGATATTTGATGGTTATGTAGAATACAAGTGATAAGGTTGAATAGATTGTGTAGTCGTAGATGTTGTATATTGGTTACAATTATTTAACCTGACTTAGTATAGTATGGTTGTTGAATCAGGTATGTCGACCGTAGTGGGGTTTAGGGTTTTTTACGACCCTGGATATGTCATGTATTGTGACAGTGGGGTGGATCTGAGTAACTTCCAGTATATGGACACAGATTTGCATAGTCTGGGAGAGATTCGATGGTCCCAAGTGTTAGGATGCCTGTATAATCTGTTGCAACTTAGTCCGATATATCAACGATTGACGGTGAAGGTTCTATTTCCTAGACGTCGAGGAACCGGCTGGCAGTGGGAGCTCTTGGAGGTTACATGTTTGAAGCAATAGCAGCAATTTGTGTCACTGGGGTTGTGACGGGGGTTTTCTCACTGCATCCTTGTAGAAGCAAGCGATGCTGTATCAACACAAGCTGGACCTAGCACAGTAGAAGCTGTTGGTGAAAAATATTATCCCTGAGGAGGTACAGAAGAGTGTGGTTCCGGAGGTACCCCTGCAGACTAGTGCACCGATTGAGATATAGACTGCAAGAGAAGAACTTAACGACGGGGAAGAAAATTGGACCGCGATGCATGTTGATCAGGGAGAGCGGGACGAGGCACTAGTGGATTAGATGGAGGTAGATAACAACGAGTTCCGCACATTTGTGGACTCTGGTGCAGGAATTCCAGAAGAATGAACAAATTTTGCATTGGAGAAGTTGACGGTGAACGATGGACACAAATCAGCATGGGAGTATGATTCTGTGGTGACCAAAGGCCAAATGTTTCATGACAAGGTCCATCTACAGCATGCAGTGAAGAGATGATGTTTCTCGGAGAAGAGGGAGTTTAAGGTGGTAATATCTAATCCTTAGACATATGATGTCAAATGTTTAGCTGAAGGTTGCACTTAGCGAGTTTGTGGATTCTTGCTAAGGTGTGACACAGTATGGGTAGCATTTATTGTTGAGCCACATACTTGCAACTTGAGCGACCTCTGCACGCACACAGGAATATGAGCGCTGATTATGTTGCAAATGTGATGTACCTAGAGATTGTGAAGAAGGCTAGTATGTCTCCATTTGGAGTTATGCATACTATTAGCACTAGATTTGAGTATGAGATTTCATATGACATGGCATGGAGAGCGAAATAAAAGGTGTTAGAGAAGAGGTTTGGCACATATAAGGACTCATACCACAACTTACCTTACCTGCTAGAGGTTATTCAGGGGAGGAACCTGGGCACCTGTATTGATATTCATAATTTTGTCAATCAGGATGGAGATTAAGTCCTTCAGCGGGCGTTCTGGTCGTTTGGCTGTATAATCGAGGCATTCCGACATTGCCGGCCGGTGATGTGTGTGGATGGGACATTCCTCACAGGCAAATACAGGGGCAAATACTCACAGCTATCAACGTAGATGGTGAGAACCAGGTTGTGCCTTTGGCCTTTGCATTCGTCAAACGCGAATCTACGGATAGTTGGTTGTTGTTCTTGAAGTGGGTTAAGAGATGTATTGTTGGTAACAGGCCTAACGTGTGTGTACTCCACAATCGTCATGCAGGCTTGTTGAATGCTTTCAACACATTGCAGAGTGGTGCGGGCGGGCTATTGTTGTGGCTAAAATTTGCATAGCCGTTGGTGCATGCGGCCTCTCGGAGCAAACTTCTACAAACAATTCAGGAGCAAGAGGTTGATGGGTCTTTTTAAGAAGTTGTGCAAACATAACCAAAGGAGAAAGTTTGATTCACTGTGAGAAGAGCTGGATAAACTAACTGGTAAGCATATGGATGAAGTATTGAAGAAGCCAATTGTACCAAGGGAGGAGGAGCCCGAGGGCCTAGAGCCTTTACCACATGAGTTGCAGAGTGTGACCAGGAGAAGGAAGGGTGGAAGGAGGTTTAAGTGTTTCTCCGACTGGATCAGACACGAACCACTAGAGAAATGGGCACTCATTGTGGATACTGATGGTTCATGTTTTGGAATTATGACAACTAACCTCGCTGAGGTTTACAATTAGGTAATGAATGGGAATAGGTCACTGCCATTGGTTTGCAATTGTGGAGGGAGTCACTCGTGAAACGAAGAAATATCTCCAAGAGCGTTACAGTAAGGCCATGCTACATATGGGCAACCCACAAAAGGTGTACACGGAGAAGATTATGTCTTACATGGACGAGAAGAGCGGGAAGGGTCAGTCCCACAGAGTTCATAATGTTGGTAACCGTCAACACGTCTTCGAGGTGACGTTTTGTGACAAGAGCGGACTGGATATCGGAAGGCAGGACATTACAATGGAATGCAGGTTATGGCCAGCGGACAACAAGTGTGAGTGCACATGTAGCAAGCCATCACTGATGTATTTACCTTGCTCTCATGCACAAGCTAGTTGCGCAAAGGGTAGCATAGAGTCGGAGTATTTCGTGTCACCGTTCCACCGCAAGGAAGCAGTAGAAAGGACTTGGTCCGGCAAGTTGCTTGAGTGGTGGGCAGTGAAGGACTTCACGAAGCCGCCTAAAAATGGTTCGTATTGGATTCCAAATCCAAACAGCAAGGTTGACACAAAGGGGCGACGCAAGACTCGGCGTATCAGGAATGATATGGACAATGCTGAGGGAGCACGTGCCCGGAAGGAGTGCCTGGTATGCGGAGGTCCTCATTCAAGGGGGTAGTGCGAGCAGTATCCAATGGACACTCTGGCATCAGGCGAGAAGGTTAGGCGTGTCCCGGTACGCCAGCCAAAGAAGAAGAAAAATACTTCAAACGAGACTATTATTTGAAGCAATGCGTGACTGTTTCTATGTTGTATTACTAATTGGATGGCGCTCTATGTTTGTAATATTCATCTATCTATGTGTTGAACCCTTGTAATATTCAGATAATGTGAGTATGTGTTGTAATATTTGGAGCATGTTGTATTATATACTATTTGGAGTTACTGGACAACCTGAGTATGTGATGTTATATTTGGATCATGTTATATTATGTTTTATTCAAAGTACCTGATAACCTTTGTATTTTGTGTAATATTTAGACCCTGTTGTAATATTCTCAACTTTTGAATGTACTCATAATTCGTTGATGAGTTGTACTCTATGATGTCTTTGATACGCCTGCTACGTTTCTCCTAATATTGTGTTTCATTTATGTATTATTCTTTGTGTTTTATTTCTCCCGAGTTCAATTTTTATTTTGCATAGTCTACATTGCATTACTCTATGCTTGTCGTATTCATTATGTTATGCAGTACAATCTTTTTGCTTTCAGGTATGGAGCTCATCGACCCTGTGATCGATGCGACGCATCGGACACACTTGGATGGCACGGACCCGTACCCCGTCCTTGCACTTGCGTACTCCAGACCACTTCTGCAGGTTTGACCAGCGTTGGATCCCGAGGTCATAACTTTGTGCATTATATGTTTGTTGTTGTAAATAACTTGATAGTTTACTCACGTTATTTATTTTCCGTAGGTTGAGGGCATCGGATCTCCTTCCTTTAGCCCGTCTCCTCAACCCGACTAGGGAATAGACCACCCCCCCCCCCCCGTTTCCCCTAGAAAGGGCACTGCTGACAGCATTGGTCGACCGCTGGCGACCAGAGAAGCACACTTTTCACATACCCGTAGGTGAGATGACACGCTGCAGGACGTCTCCATGATACTAGGATTGCCCTTGGTGAGGACTGCAGTGTTCGGGGCTGGACTTGCACACCGGGTGGAGGGACATGCTTCTGGCTAGGTTCCACGGAGTCATCCCTGAAGGTCAGTAGCCTGAGCAGGTGGGCTTCGACTCGCCCCACGGTCCATCAAAGGCATGGGTCCAACAGTTACGGGTGGACCGCCTGACGCTAGAGTCAGAGGATTGGAGAGTGCGACAGCACTTGGAGGCATACCTGTTGTGATTGTTCGGTTGGGTCCTCTTCACCAGCATGCACGCGGACACCGTTAATAAGTGGTTCCTCTTCTTCGCGCAGCAGATTTGCTGACGACCCCTAGAGCTGGTCCCTCAGTTCAGTTGGGGATCTGCAGTCCTAGTGCAAATGTACCGGGTGTTGTGTGAGGCCTGCTGCAGGAGGAGTGAGTCCGAGTCGATCACTTGTTGTCCTTTGCTCCTGACCCTGTGGTTGTACGAGCGCTTCGACATAGGGCGCCCGCACCTGAGTTGTATGACGCTTACAATCAGTGTTTCTACTTCCCCGACGAGTTCGGCCCGCATGACGCAGTGGACGACCCTGTGATGGGTTCGCTCTGGTGCAAGCGTGACGTAAGTATTACAAGTTAACACATTTTTTCAGTATTGTTCTTTCATGAAGTATATATGCCTGACATTTTCCTTTTTCATGCAGCCAAGATGGGCGACGGGGACGACACACTCTTCGTACGCACAATTCGTTGCCGCATTCGACCAGCTGTAGACGAACAGGATGCGCTGGACACCGTACGACCACGAGGCGGTCACGACGCGAGCCCCTATTGCCTCTCCGACTTGTGCCATAGGGACTAGGCTCTCTGGCTTACACGGCGATGGCTAGTGTTCGACGTCACGGTCAAGCCCTACTACCCGGACAGAGTGTTCAAGCAGTTCGGGTATCACCAACACTTCGCCCTATCGCGACTACCGACGAACATCACTCACTTGTAAGTATTTGTTGGTACATATTCTTTACTATCCATGTTATCTGTTCCGTAATCATAACTTTGTCTTGTAGGATGACGAGGAAGGGTCAGGACATCACGTACGATGCAACTTGGAGGGGTATTGCAGGCGTGGGTGGACAAGTGGGCAGACGTGGCTGCACATGTCCACGTCCGCAGCGGGCCTTACAACCCTAGGACGGAGGACGCATACTTGTGCTGGTTCCATGAGGTGACACGGGTTAGGTGCTTCCCTGTGCCTCCGGAGCCACCACAGCACGAGCCGGAGGTCACCGACACGTTCGCTACGGAGCCAGCGATGGCGTACCACGTAATGGTACGTGAGGCTATTTCATTGTACTGACTTTCATTCTCATTATTAAATGTGGTCGCTCAGGCATAGCAGGCGGACATGTGCAGGGACGTCGGCACAGAGCTACTACACTTCGTGAACCGCTGGGAGTCGGTCCCACCGCGGGTTGACCTGGGCAAGCTGATAGCCAGTCTGCATCGGCTGGCACGGCATTGCCTCGACGAGTTTCGACATGCTTCGTGCTAGAGGATACCGGACGTCGTCGGGCCTACCACATAGATAAGGTCACTGTCATGTGCTCAGGCTACGCTGACACACTTCCACATGGAACCCGCCTCGTCGTCTCAGCCACCACCCCTGCATTACATGCCAACTCTGGGTTTCCTCTTGGGTACTTCAGTTCCAGGTTCATCACTATCAATGGTATCACTCGGGATTGTATCTTTCAATTCAACTATAATGTGATGCATGACATCTGATAGAGTTGTACCATGCAATAGTTCCACTGTCGGATGGTTAACTCCTGTCGCAGGGATCCTGAGGGATCCATTTTTAGAGATTCGGCCGGGGGGGATGATCCTGAATAAGTTTACCGGAGAAATAAATGGATATGAATGCGATGGCTGGCGGGGTGGAATAATCTAGTGCAGAATGAAGTAAATGCACTGGGGGTTTAGACAGGTTCGGGCCGCACGGAGGCGTAACACCCTACTCCTGTATGGATGCTATAAATGCCCTAAGAATGTCCCTCAATGATGTTGCTGGTTACAAGAATGTTTGTCTATCCTAGAGCCTTGGGCTCCTTGTTCTTCGATCTGTGTGTATCTGTTGGCTTTGGGTGCTCTTGGCCTTCTCGATCTTCTCTACTTCCTTAACTGCTTCAACCGTGCAGAGCTTGCCGAGAGATATTCACTTCTTCAGAGATTGTCTTGCTTTCCAACTTGTCTTTGTCCGTGCTGCCGGCTGCTTTAAATACCCGCCGGCAATAGCGTGCCCCGAATGGGAGGGCACGAGTTCCAAGGCACCATAAATGGAAAGGGCGTCATCATAGCCTCTGTGCGAAGTGACTGGGGGTTGAAAACGTGCCCTGCGCCTGGTCATCAGTCGCTATAATGGCACTGGCAACGGGCGCCGTGGAGAGGGCCCACCGGGCAGCCACAGAGCGGCCTGGCGTGCCCGTCCTAACTTGTTCTCCTGCCACAGCAGCGCGGCAGACGGAACGCCTCGGCCCTTGCGACGTTATCCCGAGGCGCACCGGATGGCGCGGGATGGGACCCGTGCATTTAATGTCCCCACGCCCTTCTGCCAGGATATGGCAGGAACTGACACCGAGCGTGGCGGGAGCAGTTGGAGGTGACAGGCCACGCGCGCTCTTAAATGCGGCCTCGGGCCTTTCACTGGCTGACACCTCATCGCTGGACCCCTGTGGGGGCCACTGTCAGGGGGCTTCCTGGGTCGTCGGGGAACCGAGTGCTCGGGGGGCACTGTTCACCTCCCCGAGCACTCTCTCCCGAGAGCGCCCTTCCTTGATCCTCGGGGAACCTAGTGCTCGGGGGCCACTGTTCATGGCCCGAGCACTCTCTCCCGGGCATGTTCGTACGGATCCTCGGGGAACCGAGTGCTCGGGGGCCGCGGCTCGCAGCCCTGAGCACTCTCTCTCGGAACTTCCTTCAGTGGGTCCTCGGGGTACTCGGGGGCCCGGGGGGCTACTGCTCACAGCCCTGGGCACACCCCTCCCGGTACTTGGTTCTCCTGGTCGTCGGGGGACTCGGGTGCTCTGGGGTCACCGTTTACCTCATCGAGCACTTTCCTCCCGTCACTTAGTCTTCACAGATCATCGGGGAATCTGGGTACTCGGGGGCCACTGACTGTGGCCCCGAGAGCCCTCTCCCGGGACTTAGTCTTTTTTACCTCGCGGAGGTGACCCCACGGGATGGCGCCACGTGGCGGATTGCTGGCCTGGCCTCGGGATTCAGGGACCCCTGGTTCCTGATTCACCGACATCCACCATCCTTCGACGCAGTGTTCGGCTCGTCGCTCTCCTTGACGGACGACTGATTGATAGAGTTGGCCGATGAGGAGGGCCTGTCGTAGACAACGGGGGCACCTCCATTGACGCAGCCATCGCAGGCCGACCCTACCACCCCTGCAGATGGTGCACGACCTCGCCACCCTCCATGCGACCCCTTCACGTTCTCCACCGACCAGACGTGTCACAGAGTAGCTACCAGACGGTGGTCGGCGGGCGTGCGCATCAAGCGCGCCCGTGGCCATGGAGACGCCCCTTGACTACGCCATTGGACAGTATTTGTACATGTTTGTGTTTTTCTATTATGTGATTGACATGTCATGTAGGATGTTTATGTCGATATTATGTTATCAGCCTTGGTTTTATTACCCGTGTTCTCCTGCCTTCCAAAAGCTTAGCATCGTGCAATCTTATCAGCTTTCAAACATATCTGCGTGTCGTCCTGATTGCAATGACACAATAGGGGTACCACTAATAACTGTTACATGACAGGGTACAATTTATTCAATTACAAACAACATGTATAATAAAAAATTACATAAGTGTAACACAGTACCTCGGGATACATTGATACTACTCATAGTATGATACATGTAGCATAACATGAATTGACAATACCCTCATATACTACAACTACGATAGTACGATACACGTAGCATACTGCACATGAATGCCCTACGTGAAATACATTGGTGGAAACAGTACATGTTAAATACGAAATCAACACTTGAGTAGTCCGCTAGAACACATCCATATTACTCCTAGTTGTTCCTCTGACCTACCATGCGAGGCAGGATATAGCGGCTTCTTACGTTGTTGGCTCTCTCTCTTGGTGCAATTGTTCCTGTAGTTCCGTGATAATAACGTGCAGGTGACGGATGTATTCTTGAATGTGTGGTTCCAACCGCGGATCAATCTAATATTGGAAACCATAATCATCTGTCTAAAAAAGTGGTATATGAGATAAGTAGATGGTATGGTGAAAATCATAAAGAATGTGTATTTTATTTGGTCTTACTCTGAAATGTGGACAACGGAAGAATCGACGACATGCATCACCGAAATGCTCATAAACTTGGACTACAGCGTCATCTCCATGCCGGTATGGCGGCCAAAATGCGCAAGAAAGAGCATTGTGGTTTCTATAGTAACCTCTACCATAGGCATCTAAATGGGGGTGTGGAGACAGTGGATCAATGGGGCCATCGAGAGGATGAGGATGCGCCATTATCTCGATTAAATGCGAGGTCAGGAGATGTGTGCGTAGAAAATAGATTGTGTTTCATTTATATAGAAGAAGTCCCGATGGCAGTGCAAAGTTGTTGCAGTATTTGAGAATCTATGGCCTAGACTGCTCCGGCCTGTTTGGGGTATCACTGAAAAGTCTATTTGCTAGATTGCAGTGGCCTATTAGGGGTACCACTGAAAATATGTTGCAGCATTTGAGAGCCTATGGCCTAGACTGCACCGGTCTATTTGGGGTAGCACTGAGAAATCTATTCGCTAGACTGCACTGGCGTATTAGAGGTACCACTAAAAAGTCTATCCGTATATGTCTACATTTTATGTATTACATGTTCAGCCGTTACTACTTACCATTAAGGCATGCTTCATTTAGCGATGGAGTACTGGATGAGAAGCCTTCATCTTTTCTACCAACCCAGTAGATATTTTCTTGACCCGGCAATCTATCTCCATAAGGCATGCCTCATTTAGTGATGGAGTACTACATGCCATTGCAACTTGTCGTATAATGTATACAAGCAGGGTACGAGTCGGTGTATATTGCCTTACGTAATGTACCTACAGACAGGCAATGAATGCTTAAGATGACCCTTATTTGTGATGTATTTTATTTTCTTCAATGAAATTGCTAGGTTTTATCATTATGCCAATATGTTTTTGGTAAGCCCAATGCTTTTATAGGATTCCTTGCCTTCCATGCAGAGGGAATAATAACTTCTTGCTGAACTTTTGGAGAATGATATGACCACACCAAGCAACAATTTTCACAGGTAATCTCTACCAAGCATCAATGCCATAACTTTTCCAGTTTTCACATGGAATCCTATACTCTAGCCCCCAACCAAGCTCATGCACTCAGTCCATACACCAACCCCTAGCAACTATAAATAACTCCACCCTCATTCATGGATAGATCACTCCTTCCTCAACTCTCTCAACTGCAATATCTTCATCAGCTCCACCAAGCCTACCCAAGAAATATTGGGGGATTTTCATCCCACAGGGGGTCGAACTCCCGATATGCTTCTGTAGCGACCCTTGTAGGCTTCGCGAGTTACAGAACATCTCCTACACGTATGACCTATGCTTCTTCATGTATGCCAACTACAAGTACGACAAGCCTCGATATGTATCATACAAGTACCCACCGGTATAGCAACATAAATCACTTATGTGACACTTTTCATATAATTTTATGCACTGTCTTACTAATCTCCCCTCTTATTTTATTTGTCTAGTCTCCTCCACCTATCTATGACTTTATGAAATGGCTGGATATGGAGCAACATGAGCACCAGAAGCAATGGATCCAAATGAGCATACAGTGGAGGAGGGAAGCGTACGAACGTCGAGAATACGAGTAACAACAGGAGGAACTACGGCTGAAGCATCAAGACGAGGAGAGCATGAGGAAGGCGGCGGAGGAGCACGCCGCGATTGAAGCACGCGAAGCAGAGAGGGAAATGAAGCAGGAGAGGGCCCGTTGCTCTAAGACGGGAGGCCCCGATGCCCTGTGAAAGGACAAATATCCTAGATGCACTCAGTAGAGAATATCTATTGTAATCCGACCTACTTTCATTTTTTAAGGCATGTTAGGTTTAGCAGCGGCACGCTATTACGTTAATCTTTAGGCGTACCGTGCATAACAGCATTTGTCGTTGTCATCTCTTTTATGGTTAGGGTCCATTCGCGCACCGACGATAAACCCCATGTAATATTTTTCAGCGTATATAATATTTGTGCCTGATTCTATGATAATTATGCTCCCTGACTATTATTGTTCGATTAATAGTTTTTTCCAGTATTCCTATGATATAAATTTATTTAAAACAAAATATCAAATCAAATGGAAAAGTAGCTCGTCAACCCTAATTATTAATAAAATCAATAAAAAGAGGTCCGTCGACAAACAAAATGTAGATAGACCTATCGGTATTCTGTTTGCCGATAGGCATATTAGCTCTTTGCTCCCATGACATCCATATCGGTGTCTATTCGGGATCCTGTCGGCACACGAAATACCGACAGACCACATAGGCTATCTGCATTCGGGATGCCGACATGACAGTTATCGGTATTCTGCGTGCCGACAGGTACCTATTCTTATAATTTTTTTAAATTTAGCTATTATTTTATAATTTTTCAAAAAATATTATTAAACAAAAAAAATTCTATGAATTATTCCGCCCGCTCCAGTTCGTGCGGAGGAGACCGCAGCAGGAATTTCAGGGACAGCAGGATGTAAAGATCCATCATCCATCCGATCTCTTTCTTCCTCTTTGGTCTCTCCAAATCTTCTTGCGACCGTGCCGTTCTTGGTCTTGCTCCCCATTCGATTTCGGTTGCTTCCTTCCCCCTTTTTTCTTGAAAAAAAAAACCACCTTTGGATTTGCACCTCCCTTCGAAATCCCAATACCAGAGCTCGAATCTTTCTCCCAAGAATTCGCTTCCCCTCCGTCTCCTCTTTGCTAGGGGATCTGAGGAGGAACCGTGATGCGGCCGGGGTCCGGAGACGCACGGCAGCCGGGGCCTTACGCGCTGTACCACTTCGGCACCAGCGGCGCCGCCGTCGCCGCCGCCACCGCTGTCACCCACCCGCTCGGTCAGTTAGCTGCTCTTCCTTTCATCAGTTGGGCCATAGTTACCTCTTATTTTGAGTAATTTGCTGTTCTTGAATTGCCTGGGGTATTCTAATAACAAAGGTTGGGAAATGACAGCAAGGAAATAGGCATTTATAATTCGAGTGTGAACCCGTCATATATGCACCTCTCAAATGCTTATCTGCATTGGGAATTGCTGCTAGTTCGAGCAGTGAGATGAGGCCGGTGCGGTCATGTGGCAGCATCCAGTAATTGGGAAAATATGTCTAAATAACACTTGACTATGTTCTTCCTGCAGAAAATGAAATGTCAAGAAACCATAATTATTTTCAGTTTCAGTTATAGTTCAGGTATAGTTTCCACAGCGCTACAGGCTGTGCTGAAAGAGTATTCATGGGTATGAATATCCCCTTGGTAAGGTGAAAGAGACTAAATTAGTTTCTTTTGGACGAATGGATTTGCAGATTTTCTGTATGGTGAAGTATGATTATGCTTGTACTTGGCAGGCTGATGCTTATTTCTTCCAGTAGAAAAAAAAGGAACATTTGCATTCTATTTAGATAGGTTAACCCCCCGCACCCCGTGGGATTTGGCCATTCAAACATTTACCACAAGTTGATCCCCTTTTTCAAGAAGGCGACAAATAGTCCCTTTATCTGGACTGCAGTAAATAACAGTCATGCGCAAAAAACAAACAGCCACATATAGATGAGGACATAGTTAAACTAGACGTGGAACGTTTGACTAAAGTTAAAGATGGCGTGCAGGAAAAATTTCATGATATTCATCCTAAAAAGTTGTTAAAATTTGACCTTACCATTCTATGATTTTTCAGAGATATTTGACAATTGGTACGTGGGCCAAGAATTGAAGACATAGCTCTAAATTAACTTGTATAAAAATTAACTGTTCATTGCTATGCTGCTAATTTGGTAACAAAAAAATATTTTATTTGTCCAGAAAATAAGTTACTGTTTATATAGGTATACCACCATTTTCGTCCTGCAGATGTTATCAAAGTTAGGCTTCAAATGCAGCTTGCTGGGCAAAGAGGAGACTTAGCTGGAATGGTATTCACAGCACCTAAAAGTTTCCTATTTGTCACTTTTTCTGACGTTTAATTAATTTCTTTGTTATATTTGTATTATGAAACATGTTAGGGGACAATATTTACACAAATGGTCGAAAGGGAAGGGCCTCGGTCACTCTACCTGGGACTTGCACCAGCATTGACGAGATCTGTTGTCTATGGTGGCCTTCGATTAGGACTGTATGAGCCCTGCAAACATGTGTGCAGTTACGCATTTGGTTCAACAAACTTTGCTTTTAAATTTGCATCTGGAGTCATTGCTGGTGCTCTTGCAACTGCTTTAACAAATCCAATGGAGGTTTTAAAGGTATACTGTTTTGGTATCAATTTATTTCAGAAGTGTGACTTGTTTTGTCTACTGTATCTGAACCGAGCACACCCTGTAGGTGAGGTTGCAGATGAGTACAAGCAGTACTAGTACAATAGGAGAGATGAGGAAAGTTTTAGCACAGGAAGGGCTCAAAGCACTTTGGAAAGGAGTCGGCCCAGCAATGGCAAGAGCAGGATGTCTCACTGCATCACAAATGGCAACTTACGACGAGGCCAAACAGGTGTCTATTATTTGCGTTATATATTTTGCTATAAAGGAATGAATTTGTTGCATACTTCAATACACCTGTTCTAATATTTTCTAATCTGTATTTAATATAGGCCTTGCTGAAGTACACACCGCTTGAAGAAGGTTTTCAATTACATCTCATGTACAGTGAATTCTTTTCTCAACATTTTGATATCTATCCTTCAATGAAAGAATTGTCAGCTAACCTTTATTTGCTTGAAAGCTCGAGTTGCCTGGCTGGAACAGCTGGTACTCTTGTGACTGCACCTGTAGACATGATCAAAACACGGCTAATGCTGCAACGGGAGTCCAAAGGTGTCACGGTTTACAGGAACGGATTCCATTGTGCTAGCCAGGTGTTTATCCTGACCTTTTGTTTTGCTTGGCGTCAAATTAGGATTGTCGGTAAACATTGCTACAATCAGCTGCTGAAGGTGCCACCAAATTGTTGAGCTACTAGTTAGTGGTGGATTAGTAGCATAAGATGAGAAAATGAGTCTGTTAGAAGACTGGAAATGCATTAAATTGTTAAATACCAACAATTAGCAACATGTTCTTATATTTCGTGCCCGTTCTTGGTTCACAGGTTGTGCTGACAGAGGGCGTAAAATCACTTTACAAAGGGTGAGGGTCTGCGTGCATAGCATATATATTGTTTTATTATATTTTCCAGTCCCTGTTTACTCGTATGGTTAATTTGTTCGACATGCTATCTTGATTGTTCATTTTTCACCTCTTCACACACAAAAAATGCTACCTTTACCAAGATGCTTTTGGAAAATGATAGGTAATTAATGATCAGTGTAATGTCTTGCAGATTATCAGCAACAGTTCTTCCTTTATTCAGAACTGTTTGAAGCTTTATTAAATAATTGGAATTTCTTTGGGATAGGTCAATTCAGATTATTCCAAAACCTGATTATTTGTTTGTTTGTTGCCCAGAAAAGCCTTTTGGTTTTGGATGCTCGTTGCCGCTAGAAAATGATCTTGATTTTGCTAAAGAATAAGATTGTACTATGGAAAAATATGTTTTGTTTATCTAGCTGTATGCATCTTGGTCAATTTCACCTTTGAGTACTAAAAGTTTGGAATTCAGAAGTTCTGTTTCTATTAATCTATAAAGTACAAGTGCTTTCCTGATGAATTTAGGTGGGCATTAATCACTTGCTATTTCGCCCATTATAGATATTACTTGCATTAATCATACATATTCCCTTCCTTCCCTTGTAACTTCCTAACAAGCTCTCAATTTTTCAGTGGATTTGCCACCTTTGCGAGATTAGGCCCTCAGACAACAATCACCTTTGTTGTGTGTGAGAAACTGCGGGAACTCACGGGAATGACTGCCATTTAGTACCACCTCACATCGCAAAGGATGCAGTCCAATAGATGCCTAACTGGGCGGCATACTCTAGCTTTGAGATTTTGGCAACATTTTTTCACATTCATCATTCATGACGAGGCGGAAAATATGCACCCATAGCGATATGTCAGGATTGGGAAGCCCAAGCTCCTTTCAGATTTGCCATACTTCATTCTAAATTTTGAAATGGTGTGATTGTACTTGTATTGCTATAGTTAGCACTTTCTTCCGAACGAAAAATTGTTCAAAAAAATGAAGCATATGGATGGAAAAAGTTGTTCACTTCTCTGGTGTTCTAGCGAAATTTAAATTTCTAATGCTTAGAAACAGTTATCAATCCATGTGCCAAAGTCACTTGGGCATTGCAGGATAGTGAGACGCGTCGATAATGTGAAGAGATGTAGGGGTCAACCAAATCTATTATGACAGAAGTTTGTAAAGAAAGAAATTTGAAAGAATGTAATATCCCAAAGAATTATTCACAGATAGAAACGCGTGGAAGTTAACAATAAGTGTCAGAATCATAATTTATACATCAGTCTACTATTTTTACTTTTATTTTTTATATACTAGTATATTTATTATTATTGTTGTTTTTATATCATCTTTTTAGTTGAATCTTATGAGTTTTATCTCTAGCCTACTCTAACTTGTTTAGGACAACGGCTACGGGTGCTGCTGCTGTTGTAACATTTAGAAACAGTTCTCTGCATATGCGGTTGCTCCAGTAATGAGTTGGTTGGAGTTTTATCCGCTAATGTAAGCGTGATCCTTGTCCTGCGTCAGATTATTTTTCAGAGACCAACCATATGCATTCGGATCATGTGATCATTATGCATGGTGAAATCATTGTCTTTCACTATGGATTCGCATTGGGATATATCTTTCCTCCCTGTGTTCTATCAGCATTCAGCATCCTTTTCGCTATATCAAAGACTGAAGAATAACCTGAGACTGATTTAATTGTGCAAACAGAAAAGGAACACATATATGATATCATTCGCACCATCCACTGTGCCCAATATGGATAGCTGAACGTCAGGCAAACCTGTGCAATCAATTTATCGTGGATATGCTCCTATATAAAAACTTTTTTTTTTTTTTGCTTCGCAGAATATCAATTGGATTCAGTGTTTCAAGTAACATGAACAAGCCGGCCTCTGAAAACTAGCTCGCTTCGAATAGCTTTCTGGCTTTCTTGGGGAATGTAGAATAGAATTTAGGCATTATCTGTTTCTATGAAATGGAAGCTGGGGTAAACCCTGTTTTTCAAAAAGAAAAAAGAATTTAAGCATCAACCCAGCCTTATAGCACCATATCTCCTGATTGTACTAAAAAACACAAGAACTACGGAGAATTATACAAAACTGCTCAGATGAAATACGTACATAGACTATGCCACAATAGCCCATAATTTTGACTGCTGCATACATAAGAGGCCTTCTTATTACACACTGATATCAGCAAAAACTGAGCAATGGACACCATTTGTTATCATTGTGAGCTGCACGATGTAACGAAAGCCAATTTGAACAGGGTATTTTACCCTTAAAGAGAATAGAAGACGTGGATCAATACATAAACAAATGAATCCACTTTCTCCATAGACCAAAAATACCTTTTCAATGAATTTACATATAAAGACAGGCGAAATTAGTTCTTGGTATAACACCTGAACTAGCTCACTTCTATCTCAACTCGACTTTTAGTTTACTTTTCACAGCTTCCCTGACATTCCACTGTCATTGAATTGTACAAATGATCAGACTCAGATCAAGATAGCATCTAAAATCATACCATGGGAGTTGTTGCATGTACCTGCAGGTCGTTAATCTCCTCGTCTGTGAGTGAACGCTCCATGGACCTATAGGCTATTCTGTAGCAATGACTCGTCATGCCTTTCTTGTTGGTGAAATTATCGATGAGCTTTACCTGCAAACAACAAATGTTTAACCTCAAAAGATTTTGAGGAGCATCCAAATTTCATAACATAATCGAATTACTAATAGTAGATTATGCACAGATTAGGCTCCTAATATTCATCGCATTGGTGCTAGTGTGTCTATGATAAAGAGATCAAAACACCTTAGCATGCCTCAAAACGAGTTTCCCTTACGCATGCATGTATGCTGTGGACATCGACAGGAGTCAGCTCATGAAAGTGCATTAAAACTGTACCAGAACTAGCGAACAGAACTACAAATAACCCAAGGAAAGACAACTACCTTATTGCCAGCAGGAGAACGGAACATGGGCAATAAGCTTGTTTGAAGCTTTATCGTAAATTATAGAACTGAAATGCTCCATTTAATCATTAACACTAATGCTATTGTTTGAAGAGTGTCATTTATTACACAAAATTACAACAGCAAAGGTCAAGGATCCTTTAAACTTGAAACAACTAAGCTGAGGCAAGTGCTTAACATAAATTCAATCTTAATTAATGCATCAAAAGCACTGAGCGCATACCTCCTCTACAAGATCTCCAGCGATTCCTCTGACAATTTCGCATAAATTATTCTCCGTAAATGCATCATTGATCCAGAAACTCATATCCTTGTAACAAGGTGGAAACTATAGAAAGAATAAACAGTCAACCAGGGTAAATTGATACCAAGATGAAAAGTTGAAAACTATTTTCTCAACAGATGACGGTAGATTACACAGAAAAAAGAAACATACTGACTACATACCTTTGAAAATGGCTTGAACTTGACACCAAGCTTGCCTTCTGAGAACTGGGTAATAAGAATGTGTACATCTTAGAAATCAAAGTTGATGACAGTAAATAGAAACCAAGATGGACATGAAACCTCTTGTTAACCCTATGTTAGGTCAACATATGAGGTAAATTCTGTGCGCACACACAGATTATATCATGTAGTAAATATTACCGCAATAACACTAAAAAACTGTATTAACTAATTAACTGAAGGAAGTTCTGTAAATCTTTAAGCGTAGACCAAAATCACGTTTATCAGTAATCATTTGTTAACTACATTAGGGAACATGTTTTCTAAATACCAATTAATAAAATTCGTTACCAGCACTTAAAATCAATGTCATAATTATTATTTTAAGAACTTAAGCACTCAATCCTAAAAAATCATAAATTTATAATCCTTAAGAATTGAGATAAAAAAGAAGGGTGGCAGAAAGAGTGAGTTTTGCAGAAAAAATAACTTAGATTAAGCAGGTCATGCAGCCCTAAGTAGTTAGATAACCAGTAGTAACTATAGTAAAAATACCTGGGATGTGAACCGTTGATCATTTGACCAGAAGAGTCGAATATCTGGAATATCAAAAAGGACCATTGCGAGGCGCTCCAAGCCCAGTCCGAAGGCCCATGCCACGTGGTCTGTCCTACCGTTTCTTTTCAAAATTTCCTGCTCGGTGACTCCACATCCCAAAACTTCCAACCAATCATCCTTAGAAGATGAGAAACTTAATCAGAGATCCAACATATCAACATAAGTTGTGTAACATGTTTTACTTTGCCTTGAGACAATCAAAATACTTGAATACATCCAATATAAAAACCTGAAAATATATTTCGAGCTCGAAGGATGGGTTTGTGAATGGGAAGTAAGTGTCAACCCATCGCATCTCCACAGCACCTGCAGACACCATATTTGTCTATAATTTAGCTGATATGCGGATCTATTTGCTCATCTCCTTTAATAACAAGGAACAAGCTACAGGTGCTTTACCAAACAGATGTCTTGCCAAGCCTTCCAGCGTTTTCTTGAGCTCTGCAGCTGCATAAGCTGTCCCATCCATGCCAGAACCTGACCAGTCATCTGGAGAGAAGACACGGAAGCCTTCCATCTGCGTGTGTTAAAAGTTTATTAAAAGAACTTTCTTGAGAAACCTTTTAAGTGAATCTGGTAAAATAAAGTTACCTGATGGAAGACAGGATAGTGAGTTGAATCAATAGAATCCCTACGGTAAACATCCCCAGTTACAAGAAAGTGTGTACGTCCATCCCTTAGCAGCTCAGCTTGATGAGCACTGGTATGACACCTCAAGACGGTTTGACCGTCAACATAGTACGTGTCATTGTAACTCCGGCTTACATGGTCATCAGGGACCAAGACATCATCAAAATTCTGCAGGAAGCAACCAGTCAGCAACAAGCCAATAACCACCACATACTAGTTTCACTGAAGATGTATGAATCTGGAGTGGAGACCAAACACACAGCACCCACATGTGCTCAATTCACTAATATAACGGAAGATGCCATGAGAGAGAAGGAACAAGCAACAGAAATTTTGAGCTCTAAAAGAACTACACTATAGCATAGTGTTTTCACCCTTTTTCACTTAAGTCGTGTGCGGACTTGCTATTCACCTTGTTAATGCCATACTACAATACCAGTTGATTTAGCAGAATACATAATAGCAGACATCCATTTGCTATCCTATAAGCAATTTCTACCTCGTACCTGCTTGACAGAAACAAGGGGGCAAAGGTCATCAAACTTGTCAAACTCCCCAGCAAAGTTCTTGTCAAAGTAATCGTAAATTGTGTTCTTCAGAATCCCTAGAGGATGGTTATCCCTCCTGTGCAACTGCAGGCCGATCTTTGAAAATATAGTGTCTGGTACGTTGTTTGTCGGGTCATCCTCCTTGACGACATCTACAGAGGCCAATGAAAATGAATTAATTCACAACAGAAAAGTCAGAAGCTACTAATTTCACACAAAGCGTGGCACATCACGACACTCGGTTCACACTAATTCAACTGAAGCATAACCACTCTAACAACATCCAGTCTGAACAATGCAATGCGATCCAATGACTGTCATGGCGATTCCACTGCCGAGAAGCCACCAAATAATGCAACCAACCATTCAGGAATTCCAACCCAAGGCTACCGATTCATACTACACCAACATACTAGCCATTTCGATTTCGCGCGCACCACCGATGAATGAAGCCTCCCAAAACCCTACCATTATTACCCAAGTTTAGCCCTCCTAACCTTTCAAAATGCTATCTTTCGAACAGTGCAATCAAGCCCAAAACCCAGAGTGAACCCTCCCAAGATCCCGCCTTTACATCACACCCTTCAGACCCCGAGAGCACACTCACCCTCGCGCGCGATATTGACGCCGCCCACCTCGACGGCGGAGGCTGCAGCCGCCGCGGACGTCCGGAGCCCCCTCGTCCCGGCCGGCGCCGGCGTGGCGGGGAGGAAGCGGGCGAGGAGGAGGCGGTGAGGGAGCGAAGAGGTGGAGAGGGGGCTGGTGGGGGAGGAGGAGGAGGAGATGGCGGTGGCGGCGGGGGCCATGGGAAGCGTGGCCATGGCGCGAACACGAGCGCTGAGGCAGCAGCGGGCGGTTCGGATAAGCGGGCGCATGGCTGCGGCTGCGGCGGCTTCTTGTGGGCTGGAGAGGAGAGCGAAAGCGAAAGGGCGACAAGAAGACGACGAAGGGGTTAAGGGCGAACCGGCTCCTCTGACTTAGGCCATCTCCAGCAGCTACCCTAAATTTTCATCCTCTAAAACACTATTACAGCATCATGTATCACTATTACAGCCTCCCTCATTCCAACCATCTCCAGCAGTTACTCTATATGTCGTCCGCTATCTTCTCTCCCCTATATTAAATTGATTTTGTCCCAACCGCCATAACCGCCACCGTAGCAATTTCATTTGGACATGTAGCATGGTACAAATTAGTGTTATAGAACTGAGGTAATCTGAATTGAATTTTTTTTTGCGCAGTACATATGGCAGTTGAGAGATGAGCGTGTAGACAAAGTGTTTGGCAGCCCCTGCTGTGACCGGAGATAGAAATGAATGTTTGCAACGATAGTATTTTGCGCCTTCTACTTGTGTCTAGCGTGGACAATAAGCAGGGCCACCAATCTTGCTGCGGAAGACCAATGAGTAGTGGCTTGTAGTGGAAGGGATTGATGTGCCATGGAAGGATACGAAGGAGGCCTCCAGTCTTGCTGCGGAAGGCTCGTGCGGTGGCTTGTTAGGGAAGGAATACCCGTGGCCTCTAGTATGCATTGGAGGTGGAAGAACTGTCCGACAGCCTGGTCGGGTTCTTTCACTGGCCACGTCAACTCTCCGACGATCATACTAGAGGCGGTGGCGTCGCAGGACCTGTGGATTTGGCATGCCTTCTTTGGAATGCCGGGTTCCCTGAACGACATCAACGTTCTGCACCGCTCGCATCTGCTCGACAACCTTGCCGCTGGTGTGGCACCACAGGTACAATACTCAATAAATGGACACCACTACAACATGGGGTACTACCTTGCAGATGGAATCTATCCGGAATGGGCCATATTCGTGAAGCCCATATCTTGTCCGCTTGGGCTGAAGCGGCAACACTTCGTCGTTCAGCAGGCGGCGGTACGGAAGGATGTCGAACGCGCCTTCGGTGTGCTGCAGTCTCGTTTTCCTATAGTCAGGGGGGCTACAAGGATATGGGATCAGGAAACCCTCCATGACATCATGACCGCCTGCATTATCATGCACAACATGATAGTGGAAAATGAGAGAGGTGATGATGATGCTGAACACGTCTACGACGGTTCAGGTGACCCTGTGGAGCCGTTGCACACCCCGATACCCGCTGTTCAAACCTTTACGCATAGGTATGGGATGATAACTAGCAGGCAGGGTCATCACCAGCTTCGTGAAGATCTTGTGGAGCATCTATGGCAGCTCCATGGCGGAGAGTAGTCCAAACGTAAATGTAGTGAACTAAATAAAATGAGGTCCACGTTGTCCTTTGGTAGTGGGGTTTTTCTTCGAAAGTATGTCGAATTTGCTATGTCATTTCGAACTATGGGGATGTAATTTCAGTAGTATGAACTATGGGCATGTAATTTCAGTAGTACTTTGTTTGGAGTATCAAATTTCAGTAGTATGCACTATCGTCATGTAATTTCAGTACTACGAAATTTAAGTACTATGTACCTTGTGTTGGAGTATGGCAGTTTGTACCATTGAACCGAAAAAAATGATCAAACATGACAGTGGATGTTGCACCAAGTGGATCAATTAAAATTATGGCACCAAGCGGGATTGCAGTAAACAGGACATCATATGAAGTCTCAAATTCCAGGAAAATGAATAAGAGTACGTAACAAAAAACATACACAAACAGCCGTAAAGTGCATAACACTACACATATCAGGTTTGGTATTACAGCAACCACTCGAATTTTATGCAGAAGGCCCAGAAGAGGCGCGATGAGCTGCAATGATGCTCTGCCGAAGACTCTTGTAGTATGCTTGCTGGTCCTCATCCATATGTGAAATATCCATGTTCATTATGTCCCGCTCCTCCTTCTCCTTCTGCATTTGCATACGCTGTTCCTCAAGGCGGAGCTTCTTGCGCTCAACTTCCATCAACTCTGCGAACCTCTTAGCCCTTTCATTCTCAATCATCTCTTTCATTGCGAGTTGGCGATCAACAAGATCTGTCATGGGCGCTGAAGCAGAACTTGAGGAAGACATACCCCGTGCCCCGTCTTTCGATCGCGTGCGCCCTGGAGGCCTCTTCGCACGAGGGCTGCAGGTGGAAGGATGTGCGCCGACCTTCTCAGGTATGTTCATCCCCGCTGAAGACCCTCCGTGTTGTGTCGAACAGGGACTTCCGGAAGGTGCGGTTTTCTGTTTTTTGCGCGCCGACTCCGCTTGCCACTTCGGATGATTGCGCAACTCCCTCCAACACGGCAGCAAGGTGAACTCCTTATGCTCCACGGCTTGAAACATCTTACATGCTTCAACGACCTGCAAAATGCCGAGGCAGTATGGTACTTCAACGTATTTGCCGATCAAGTTCAATGAAATGAAGAGAGGACCGTGCATGCAGGCCATATGCTTGAACATGATTTAAGACAGTACCGTGTATGTACAGTCCTGTAAGGCTGCAGCAAAGATACATACCGTCTCCGCCTCGGTCGTTCCACTCTTCTTAGTGCGCAGGGCTCTTGCGTAGTGGCCGCAGAACTTCTGGACCGTCGTGCTGATGAATGTCCATCTCCCCTGCAGCGATTTCTTATTCCGAGTTGATGTAAATGTCTTGCTCTCGTTGTAGTAACTCTCGATCCTGTGCCAGAATGCACCTAAGCTCTGGTTGCTCCCAACCACGGGATCTAGGCTCACGTTCAACCAGGCCGCAACCAGGAGAAGGTCCTCCTCCAACTTATAACTGCAGCCACGGCCACCACCTGCTGCCGCCTCTACGGGTGCCTCATTGTCCTGCACCTGCGCGGAAGGAGTCTGGGTGCCAATGATGGCATCTTCGGTGAGCGGCAACACATCATCCCACGGCATGTTCTCCATTTCCCCGCGAAGGAATCCAGCGTACTCCATTTCGTCCCTGACCACAAGACATTAAGCAGTACATGTAGGAAGTATGTAATCGTTCAGTACAAGACAATAAGCAATGAATGGGCCACATGTAATGTTTCAATTCTGGACCATAAGTCCCTGCTATCAGTCATCACAAAAAGTTCACGAAAAGATATAGCATTCGGTCACCCAGGTTGTCGAAATGTCTCATACATCTAGACATACTACCACGGCAACATACCGACTTAAGGAGGACAACTAGAGGACAAGACCGACACTACCAATGTCATCCATTAACCAACAGGAACTACAGGCTACCTTCAGTGCATACATTGCATACAACATAATAGGGATTGTTCCCAACTACAGCCTCCATGACCTATCGGATTCGATGGACATTGAATCTTCGGAACACAGGAGCTCATCGGTGCTCCAGTCAGACTGAACGACATCATCCTCGTCGTTGTCTTGTGATGCAGCCCCTTCCTCTAACACTGCTGCGCTTGAAATGTCGGTGTCAAGACCATGGTTGTCGACGCCAACGTCCCGCATACAGTCTTCAACTTGGAACACAAGCTGTTCCAAGTCCTCCGCTATGTTTTCCACATGCAGTAGTGCCATGTTGAGGTCCACGGCAGCCGGGGTGCTTTCTGGACTCAAGTTGTCAATGGCCAGTTTCTTCAAAGCGGCCGCCGACTCCTCCACATGGTCCTGCATCTTCGACACAAGAGCGACAAGCACTGCGCGGTCCATCTACAACCACAGGTTCAGAATGACTAAAGGAACATGTGCTAATTTGTGCCCTATGCAGGGACTCAATCAATGCAGGTGTACTCTTTACTGCACATACGTACCATACACAACATATGTACCCTACACAACATATGTCATTACTGCAACAGATCATATCCTACTCTAGTGTCCAGACAGCAGTGATTCTTGCACTACAAAAAACATTATTTCCATACAACTAGCTGTAATGTTCACCTCCTACTCCTACCCAGATGGCCAAAGATGTACCATTGCCAGCCCTCATTGCCATTCCCATTATCCCCTACACTTCCTACTCATCCCAGTCCTACACCAATCAAAGGATCCGAAGCCTCACTGCATAGTGTTACACATTTTGTTAACTCCAGGATAGTGTGCTAAAAATACCCTACATGAGCCTATGCAGTGAGGTTCAACTTTGCTAAAACACTGCCTGCTGTTCCTACCTTTCCCAGCTAGACAACAATGCTGTAGTGCAACAAAGATACATTCCCAAGTAAACTTTTTCAATAGTTCATGACTTTCCGAAGCTATTGTCACAGAATTTGCTGCAACCAAAACACATAGCAATGTTTCATACTAGCATCATCTCCAGGCACAAACAAGGGTGTCCAAAGTTCATCAATTACAACCTAATTCCCACTGCATTCGATACAGAAAGGCACAAATCAAGCACACTACAGTCACCAAGAACTATTTGTCACCACCAAAATGGACCAAGAACTGGTCATTTTGCTAGTGTGGAGATGATCCTACATGCGCTGCTGTTCCTACCTTTCCCAGCTAGACAACAATGGTGTAGTGCACAAAATCACATTCCCAAGTAAACTTTTTCAATAGCTCATGACTTTCCGAAGCTATTGTCACAGAATTTGCTGCAACCAAAACACATAGCAATGTTTCATAGTAGCATCATCTCCAGGCACAAACAAGGGTGTCCAAAGTTCATCAATTATAACCTATTTCGCACTGCATTCGACACAGAAAGGCACAAATCTAGCACACTACAGTCACCAAGAACAGGTCTGTCACCACCAAAATAGACCAAGAACAGGGAATTTTGCTAGTGTGGAGATGATCCTACATGCGCACACAGAAACCCTAAGATTTCGTCATCAATCCGGTCGGTGCCGGCCACATTTGCACGCGATTAGGGGTTCGTACCAAAGGGGATCGGGTGCCTAAACATTTCTGCACATGGCGATCCCCTGCGAATGTCGATCTGCAGCAACACAAACCCTACCAACCTATGTGGCCGACCAAACGGAAGAACACCACCCCCGCCGGAGAACCCTACCTCCGCCCGCTCGCCGCGTAACCCTAAGCAGTGGATCTGGGAGCCGAGGACATACCTGGGCCGTCGGGATGACCACGGGCCTCCTACTGCCGCCGAGCACACCGAAGGTGGCGATCCTTGCACCTCGCCGGCCGGATCTGCGTCGCCGCACTCGTCGCCCAACGGGGAAGACTCGTCGCCTTCCCGGTCTCCGGAACCTCCGCGTTTCCGCCGCCCTCCGACGCCTCCCGCCTCGCCTCCGCACCCGCTCGCCAGTTCCGCTTCCGCCGCTCCGCGGGACCAACGACCTCCTCGCCACTCGCGCCTCCCACAGTGAAGCGGACGCCGCATCCTCCCCGCAACTTTGCCGCCCCCGAACGCGAGCCGTATCGCTGTTCACCCCGAAGCCGACTCTGCTGGACGTCGTTTGCGGGCGCGTGACGTCCCGTATCTGACGTGGATATAGCCCGCGGGCCGAATGCCGACTCCGCTGGAGAAGGCCTTAGAGAGAGCAAAATCATAGGGCTACAGTTTCCGTTACTTTGCCCGTTCTGAGTCGTTGATTAGAAATGGACCGTAAACATCTAGCATTACGGTAATGCTACATTGTGATACAGCATATGTGGTACAGCAAAAGCAACACAATATTTTTATATGACTAGTACTCGTGCTACAGTATTCTGCTGCAATTTACCGTTTGCCTTCCCGCAAAATACTGTTTATACTACTGTAGCTCTCTAAATCATAGTGGGGAGGAGGAGGAGCCAGTTCTGGTAGGAGGGGAAGAAAGCGTGGATAAGAAGCGTAAAATGGCTTGCAAGGTAATTTTTAACTAGTTATTTGTCTATACGTTGCAATAGTTATTAAAAATTTGTTAAACAAAAATGACGTAACACACGTACAGCCATGTAAGGATTATTATTCCAATTCCTTATTCAATGAGTGTCGTTTCGGATTCCTCCTAGAGAAAATCATGGAACCATGGTTGAAGTTAGTGCAACGGGCTTTCTTCATTTTAGGTATGATTACGATGCTATGCAAAGTGTGGCGCTCGCTGCTCTTGAAGACCTTTATGATGAGCATAGAATTCATATGCTTGACTATAATGGTTTCCTTGTTGCGGACTCTATAACTGAGTTTGCTGGTTTAGCAGATAGCTCGAGAGACAGCAAAAGCACGTACCAAAAAATAGTGTCTCATGGTCTTAGTGTTATTGGCAAACTGGATCCAGTTTCTGATTGGTTTGTGTCTAAGACATTGAAGTTGGAAAAATCTAAGGCATATCTTCACATGGCCACCGATGCTTAAGAGGTTGCTTCTGAACTAAAAAAGATGTATTCCCGTTTTACAGACCAGCTATCATTCTGCGACCATCAAGTGCAAGATTTTGAACATGATGAGGGGACAAATTCTATTTTCTACTCCATGCAGAATCTTCAGCTAGATGACAGGGTTCGTCCTTTATACATCGTTTATATGTATCTCTAAGTTGTTGTTTAAGCCTCTATTATTTTTCTCTGAAAATTTGTTTTTTTTTATGTTGTAGGTGGAGACTATAAAGGTAACTACCAATCTTTGGTCTATTCTAGGAAGAGTTACATTGAAAATAGGTCTTGAATTTGTTTCTGTTAACCGAAGATGTTCCTGGCAGTGGCTATATAGGTATTGTGGATTTTGTGGCTGCTGGAGTTTGACACCTCGCCTAACCCTGTGATACATACTATGGCTGGTAGATAGGCACTTGAACGCACTGAAGTGGAGTGCACTGCTATGTTTAACGCTATTCGTTCCCTGGCTGGTGATAATATCCTTACAATTTTGGACTCCAGCTACCACGCAGTGTGTGGCATAGAAGAGAAGGCTGCTTCCATGAGGAGAGTGCTACGCTTTATTAATGATATGCTAGCTGGGGTCGAAACAATTGTTCAAACTACTCTTGTTACCTTTAAATTGCTCTACCGCAGTACGATGCGTCTTTCAGGGAAGGTGCAAGTGGTTCTGACCTGCAACATATTCTTTCTGATATTGTTGTGGATGTTGAAGAATGCTTGGGCTACGCAAAGAAGTGCGTAGCTAAAGTTCAAGAGAACGCCTAGTATGAAGCCTTAGAGAATGTAAGACTCATCAGCAGTGGTCCAATATATTAAGTTATAATAAGTGTATTAAACTTAAAACTACTGAGTTGCTTGGCTTTGGATTTTAATGGTTGTGAACAATATTTAACATTTGCAGGAAATAAACATCGCTCCAGATGTGCATTCATGCTATTTTTTTCTAGTGCTAGATTGTTGTTTATATATATTTAGCAAAAATAAATATTTGAAGATAGCCTGAGTTAATATGCTACATACATGGCAAAATATAGATGAGTTCTGAACTTAAAGAGGCGTATACCGCAGAACTCATGCAAAAAAAAAGAAAGAAGAAGAAATAATAAAATAGAGTTGCTACATGTTGATTGAAATCATGTAAAACATAGGGGATTTTACTCTGTTAATTTCATCACTGAAAATTATGTTAATGTGGCAATATCAAAATAGTGAGGTCGCACATTGCATCAATTGTGTATCTAGCCGTCGACCCCTTTTGAACAACAGGGAGGACCTACCTGAAATCTCCACCAAACATAACCGTCTTCCCACCGAACAATAGTTCCGGTCGCCTCATTATATCACGGATGCTATTGTCCAGTGCCTCCATCGCCTATCTCTTTGTCATGGAAGCCTCGTCCCAAATAATGACAGAAGCTGTCTGTAGGAGCTTACCAGTCCCACTCTGTTTTGTGAAGCTACAAAATGCACCATCATCAATACTCAGCGATATCTTGAAGTGGGAGTGCGCAGTTCTTCCTCTAGGCATTATGGAAGCTGCAACACTGGATGTAGTTGTTGCCACAGCAATCTTATTATGCCTGTGTATAGTGGCAAGCAATGCCTTGTACAGAAAAAGTCTTCCCGGTGCTTACAGGTCCATCCATAAAGAACGCGCCGCCTGCATCGCTGTCAATAGCAGATAGAATCTCATCGTAGGTGGCCCTCTGCTCGGTGTTGAGTGAGTCCAACAGAGTTGCGTCCTCAATATTGAGCTCGATGGTGGAATCCTTGAAGATCTCCCTGGGCACACCGTTGGCCGTGTCATGTACCTCGTCGATCTCAAGAAGAGGGAATGACCTTATGTCCTTCCCAATTGACTGTAATGTATTCCTGATATCTATCAAAACCATCTGTTCTACAACCCCTGTGTATGGATTATTATGGTGATAGTCCCCCGACATTGCCTCCAGGTGCTTGTGCCAGAGTCCTTGCACATCGCTGGGCTCACAGAATTCCAATATTGTTACAAAGAGCCTTCGAAGCGATGGTGGCATTTGGAACAACCCAGCTTCCGTAAGGCACTCGTCCAATGTGTTGTCTGCTTCGATCAATCCCCTTCTCTTTGCAGCTTCACGAAAGGTTGGTAGGATCTCGCCATCAACCATCCTTAGGTCATCATAGTAGGTGGCACCAGTCACGTGGTTTAGGAGAACCTGGAGAGAGTAGCGTTCCCCCTCGGCAAGATGAGCTGACACGATTCTACCAACCTGTCCATCTGTTTCTCGTACCCTTATTTGCCATAATTTTTTTCCTTTCTACCAAGTATACCACTCTGGAAAATCCCAGTACAAGATACCCTGAACATCCTCATGTAATCTGTTTGCCTCGAAGTACTCTGTTAGCATTGACTTCTCAGCACCTTCACGGTTTACCACTTGTCAGATATCTTGGCCCTCTTGAAACGAAACTATGTGCATGTTTGGGAGGTGAAGTTGCAGTTGCATCACAGTCATAGAGACCTGGTCGTGGCCCTTGTATATGTACTTGAATAGGTATTTAACGGTCTTTATGCTCGAGCACGCCTCAACATTGATGTGGCAGTTGAACAACCGCAAAAGGTAAGGGTTGTAAGGGATGACCCACCTATTGCCCAGCAGGTGTTTTTGAACCATTGCACATCAACCATCTTCACATCTCCTATACACTGGGTAGGAGCCCTTGCCCTGTAAGGTAGTCGCGTTGAAAGGACGTGGATAATGATTCTTGCATGACAGATGATTCTTTGTGAACAGGCAATTGCGGTTTAGCACACTGCAAGGGTCATGCATCATATGCTTGATGACCATGTTGTATAGCTCTGGATACTTATGTTTGTCCGAGAGCTTGGCTGAGATGAGACAATCATACTGCTCAGGACACGTGAGCTTGTACCGCCCCTGCATGATGAGCAGGAAGTGGGCATGCGGTAGGCCCCTCTTTTGGAACTCCAGCACATAGACATAGGCCCTCACCTTGCCAAGAATGTCCTTTTCAAGCAACTGCCTTTTTAGTTCCTCTAGCTTTGCCCTGAAAACATGCACAACGAGATCCAAATGATCCTGGGGCATCTGGCCATGGTAGAGTTCGTGTGTGATCTCATCCCAGTTTGGGTTGCATGTCATTATGAGGAAGACGTCCAGCTTCCCGTACTTCTGCACTAAAGCCATATCATCCATGTACCGATGCCTCTTGTCCTGAGGTCTCCGATAAATGTCATAGCCAGCACAATCCATTTTCCAACAGCGTCTGCTCTTCCCTCACCAGTATGCAAGCTGTCCACCAAGCCTTGGTACAGGTTCTCCCTTAACTCCTTCTTATGACAGTGCAAGCACCATCTTTTGAGAACACTAACCTAGGTCCTCATCATTATTACCACGAGCCTTACGAGCCGCGTTCACCTCATCGATGGACACACCAACCTTTGGGATGTCGGTATGCCAGCGAGTTCGCCTCTAGGGAAGAAGAAAGGGTATGACAATGCATCGTAGCATCCATGATATGACCGGATGCCATATACTTCCCTATTCTTCCCTTGCAGGATAACACTATTCTCAAACTGCCTTCGACGTTCACTCCCCTCAACCCAAACAGCGACCACCTCTGAAGTGGCTGGCACATTATATGTTCTCTAGTCCATCCTATGGTCAAGGTTCAGTGTCACATGATAGTCATCAAGGTCCTCAACATGTCCCATACTTTGGAGTTGTTCATAGTACAGGTTGCCACAAAGTATGTTAAATAACTTTCTGATGACATCCTTGTCTTGCTGGTACTGCTCTTCGCGGCAGTGGCGATACCGAAGCTCTAGACTGGGATCATCATCATAGAAGTAAATCTCTAGGTGCTTGGGTTCCGAATCATCTCTACTGAACGACTGTATGTTGTGGTACATTTGATCATGGGCACAAAATGTGTAAATACCATGTTTTCTCATATCAGTGGTCTCACTGTCAAGGTGACAATAAAGTGAGATGAATGAGAAATGACCATTGAAAAACCTAATGTTATCATAGAAGTGCCTAGCATCAACGTTTGCATTCGACCAGAGCCTCATGAGCCAAGGTGACGTATCTAGGGTGGATAGTTTAATCTTTCCATTATGGCAGCAGAACCCCTTTGTCTCATGCTCAAACTTCTTCACATTGCAATGTTGGCAGTTTTCAACAGGCTTCAGCATGTGCGTGGCTGGGGGTATATTGCTATACATGTGGCCATATGGATCGAGTACGCTAGAGATAGAAGCAGAGGCGGCGTTAGCTTGATCGAATTCGACATCCTCGTCGGTGTTCCCGTCTGAATATATTTTTAGCATCAAGTAGTTAGATAAGTCTATACAAGATATGGACAGAAGGCGAAACAATGTCAAAAGTACCTTGACCATTGAACATGTAGCCCTCCTCTTTGGAGTGCTCCTCAAATATGACACCATCATCATCACCTGTCACCTAGAGGATTATGTGGATCATGACAAATCATAATTTCCCATAAGGGATACTAAGAGTTGTACTCATATATCTAAAAAAAGGCATATTGATTTCACTAGGCGACTTGGAATATTCTAAGGTGAACATTTACTATTTCCATGATCTTGGGTATCGTATGGTCAATCTTTGATGTTCTGTTATTTCAATTATGATAGAACATATTTCTATGATCAAATGTAAGCATGTTGCAATTCAAAGATCCCGATATGTAATCTGGGGCACTATGGACTACAATTATTTTGGCTGACCTAAAAGTGAATATCCATTAAGATTGATTGAGATTGTCTCGTATCAATTAAGGGGAATATAAGAGAATCGGTTAAGCCCAAGTCGGGGGCATACGAATGCTCGCATCAAATGACTTGGTCCAATAGCAATTATACTTGTTGGAAGAGAAATCGCTACAACTTATTGAGTTGTAACCCAGTATCAGGATCAGGGGATCCAACCTCGTCTTATTTGATAAGATTATTGCTTCCAATGAAATCATTCAATGGATGATTTTGGGATAAGAAGAGAACATTGATGAGGTTCTAACATGAGGTCTCAATATTGACAGAAACTACCACCTAATGTTGATTAAGGGATAACCAACTTCTAATTGGAATGATTATGCATGGCAATGCATATAAAATCCAATACACAGCATATGTACTTCATGTGTCTAGTGCATGTGGTATATTTCCCACTAAAACCACCATCATAACGTAACATTGTGGATTTCCATGATGGGGATTTTTATATGCTTTTTGATTGAAGAGTTAATCATGGCATTAGGGGGAGGATTACCCCATAATTGGAATTTCGTGATACTTTCAAAAATGAGAGTTGTTCAATCATTTGAGTGCCATGAGCAAAGGCTATGAATAGATACCAACACACTAGATAAGTTGAACCCATTTTAGCTACTACTCACACACGTGGTCTGTTGAGAGTTTGCTAGATAACAAAGGAGTTATTGTGTATAGAGTGGATATCCAGGATTCATGTATACCCACTTATGCAAAAAGACTTATAATGTTCGAAGAGTCTTCAGGGACACCTACGGATTTAGGATATGTGATCTATGGGGATGTCTGTGGATCTATGATCTGCTAACATAAATTTGTGTGATTGAAATATCATGATTCAAAACTCTGAATGATAGGATTGGCCTATCAGGTGAAAGAGTTCACTAATTCATCATATGGATGAATGTCCGAGAGCTTTAGCATGTGCTATATATGGCTCGGACTACAGAACAACTAATTATCTCTCGTGTTAGGAAACAACAAAAGATGAGGTTTACAATATGCATCTTTATGGATGTGGGAGATTGTGTTGACAATCAATCAACCTCTATAATTGCTTATGACTGTAGTGACGTCTACAGTAAGAGTACTCAATGAAAGATAGTCAATTGAATAAACATAATTGAGGATAAACTAATTCCACTTATTCGGAGATGATGGGTCATTATAAGGTGGTATAATGAAATGGTTTATAGGTCTTACAAAGACCGAATGATTCTCCCAAATCATATGAGATGATGTTCTGCTACATTATATCTCTGACAAATGAAATAAATACTAAATGAAGTGAACAAGAGCATCCATAGACATCTAAGTCCTTATTGAAATAAGGATAGTAAAAAGGAACATGTACAGGTCGTTGAACAATCTGTTGATCCTTGTGAGTTCGTTTGTTGAGTCATTGATTGATGTCCACATGAACCTAACACTCATGTTAGTTAGATCCAAGGATAGTGCTGAGGTAGATGTTTACCTACATAGTATAATATCTACATTAAGGTTGAGTGGGTATCAAAGAACCACTCTACATCCAATCATTACGCATGTAAGAGATTCCAGAAGAGGCTTAATGATATTAACCTTATGTGCTTGATACAACAATGATCAGACAATCCTTTAGTGGATTATGACCCACCAGATCCATGAAGTATTGGACTTAAGTTCTATACTTATATCTTGCAAGTCGGCATAACAAAAGCAAGATATGTTGTTAAACCATGATATTGTTTCAAGCGTGACCTCAAAGAAGGGATAAAGACCATATGTCCATGGTACAAATGACACTAGTATGTCTCACGACTTGATTCAAGGTGGATACTTGTATTCGTGAAATCCAATTATATATAATGCATCAACATACCTACAATTATGATGGTCATTGCGCCCTATAAAATTATTTAAACGAATTAGATATTGGTGGTCATACTGGAATTTGGCAAAATAGTGTAATCCCCACTATGCCAAATCATTGACCGGATAGGGATGAGTCTATGGAAGAACCATATAGAGATATGTTGCAAAGACTAGACCTACTATCTAGTAATGTTGAGATATTGCAACCAATATCCCTTATAATTGTCACGTCCCAAATTCTTAATCACGCATTTAAGCAAAATCATGTTTCTTAAGCATTGTGCTTAATTTTGCGTAATGGTAATTCGGAGAGCTAATGCACTTCGTTAAAAATCATTTGGATAAGAGAAAGAATATTGGGGGAGAAAATAATTGAAGTGGCATTGGAAATACCCATTTTCTCTAACATGTGGGCCCCACATGTGGCCCCACACCTCACCCACTCCCTCTCTAAAGTGGGCAGCACCCCACTTGCCCTCTCTCTCTCCTCCCCTCACTCCACATGCCCACCCAAGCTGCTGCAGCAGCAGCTCTCCTCCATCTCTCCCTCTCCCACTCAAGCACTCTCTCTTTTCTTCCAAAATCTAAGCTCAAGTGGAGGATTCAATGCATGCATGTGGTACCATTGCATTCTCTAGCTCATAAGCTACTCATTTATCCAATCTATTTTTGTTTTCGTGGAAAAATCGAGTAGTTCTTAAGTTCTTGGCGACCTTGAGCTCTTTGGAGCAAAAATGAAGTTTTGGTCAAATCTGAGCTCTAGAGTCATGTTGGTAGTTAATGAGCAAGTTCTAGTACCCTTGGACTATCCCTAACATGCCCCCATTAGGCTTGGAAAAGATCACAACTTGAATCAACCAAAAATCCACTTGAGAACAACTTTTCTGGGCTGGCTCGGATACTCCGGACTCACCCGAATACTCCGGGTTCAGCAGAATTTGTCTGTTGAATTGTGTTCAAAATTAGTTAGGGTTTAGGGTGCGAGATTAGTTTAGAACCTTTTGGATAGGGCATATGCACATTTGTGTAGCACAGATTTGTAAAATGAGTCAAATCACCTAAGGGAAAATCGTGAAGAACCCAAGTCTGTATCACTCAAATTATCCGAACAAACCCGAAGACTCCGGATAGTTATGTGATCGTGTAGCCGAGAGCTTCGTTTGGAACCTCACTTGGAGTGTCCGGTACATCCCGAATAGTCCGGACCAACCCGGAGGTTCCAAGTCAAGTTAGAATAATGCTAACCGAGAGCCTTCACCGGAGAATGGCCTGGATACTCCGAAACCCGGATATTTCGGATTCACCCAGATACTCCGGGCCAGTCAAATAAAAAGCAGTAACTGAGCGCCTCTTCCTGAGGGTCCGAGCCCGGATACTTCGAACCATTCTGGATACTCCGGATGGCTGTTAATTTTCGGATTTCGTTTAGATCATTTAGTATTGCGTTGATTCGCATATCTTATACTTCTAGCATGTATTAAGCTTCGTGGCATACCTTTTTGTACTTCATTCATACTCATTTGCATTGCACGCGTTGATCCTTTTTAGAGATCGCCGATCCATCGATCCTGGAGGCTGAGGGCGATCCCGAGGCGCCCCACCTGTTTGAGCCAGTGCATCCAGGCAAACAACTAAGCATATTGATCCCTCTTGTGTAATTGGATAAGTTTAAAATTGATGAAATATGCTTCTGTATGTATGCATGTTTAGTGAGTCTATGTCAGGTAACAATGGGTAGAACCTATGCCGATTGCATTCTTCTACCTTGAATACTTGTGTATTTACATTCCTTGTAGCCTTGAGATGTTGTCAATGTCTAGATATGAGTTCGACTTATATGCTTAGCCATGCTTAGGTCATTCGGTAGAAGTCGAACGATGGCGCATCCCGTTGTTCTCGAGCATAGGACCTTCTTATGATTACATATGCTTTGTTGAGGTTGAGATGGTTGTATGAGTGGTGAGTATGAGATGAGGTGTGGATGGTGCTAGGATGGTGTTTTGTCCTGCCCGGATGTGGAGTTCCCTTGGGTAGGTCGGTAGAGGAAAACCGGACACCGTAGACCGCTTTACGTCGGTTAAGCACCGATCGTCGGTGTTGTTGGTTTTAGCACTTACCTTACTCACCATATGCCAATCTAATGGTAAGGCGAGCAGAATACCTTCGCAGTTGTGGCTTTTTGTGCTTGACATCAACGGTGTGAGCGGGCGGGCTTATAGCGGTACTAGTTTGCTCCAGGAGTAGTTCTAATACTGCCACGCCGAGCGATGTATGATCCAAACGGTTGGGGCTGGTTGGGAAAGGTTATCACAAGTACCCTCTAGGAGTATCCCCTGCAGGGTGTATAAACAGTTCAAAATGTCGTGCTCTCGGTCATGAGCATGCTTCTGTCCATCTGCATCGGTCGTAGAGTTTCGAGTATGATTTGTGGTTCAGTATGTGGGAGTTGGTGATGTTGGTACTTTTTACTTATTGATATACATGTTGCTTACAGTTACTTTTATTCAATTGTCAGTTGCAGGGCAGTTTTCTTATGTTTTGGCAAAGTTTCAGTCACTCACACATATGTCTAGGATGCTTAGTGCTTATGTTTTACCTGATCTGTGGCTCATCCTTACTAATGATCAATGCATAATCCTTAGAGTCAAGCTATGTATATATGCTCTATATGGTTTAAGTCTTGCGAGTACCTTCGTACTCATGCCTGCGCTTTCAGGTACTCCTGTTGCTGGAGAAGAAGCTATTTTTTGCTACTTCATGCCTGCCGATCAGGGTGGCGGGCAAGAGTAGTGCATCCTACTCTGAAGGTGGCATTTTGAGATGGTGCCTAAGGGCATGTGGCGTCATCCTCTTTGGTTGTTCATAAGTTTATCTTTCCGCTGCGTAGTTCTTTGTGGTTAGGAGTTGAGGGGTTTTGTCTCCTCCTAACTCACTTTTGTTGTAAATTGTTAAAATTGGTTGCATGCTTAATACTTGTAATATAAATATTTATTACTCGCTCTTTATTAAGCTATATTGTGATGTACATTTTGGAAGGCATGTGTTCCAGTCCTTGGGTACAAAACACGTGACGTGACTACCGGGATGATATTCTGGTTAATCATCGAGGTTGTGATTATGAATAATGATCCTCCTGGTGATTAATTAGAATATTATTTGGACGGTTCCCCGTAATAATCCTCATAGAGGCTTGTATGATCTTGTATTGCACAAGATCAATAAGTGGTATAAGGACAGGGTAAAAAAAATGAGGAATGATATCGCTCATGAATTCTGCCATCTCATGTCTTCTATTAGGACAATGAGTTGTGAAAGCAAAATATTACTTGTGATAGTCATATGGTCCTTGCTTGCATCTATTAGTGTGCGATAATGTGATTATTATAACAATGATATGAATGATAAGTCAATTAAGAGGCATTTCGAGTTGAACACGTCGGATGATCCGGCGTACCATTAGAAGATTTGCCGGAGTAAAGTCCAGAGAATTTCTTTGTGTTCATTGGAAGACGGATGTATACACACCGGATGGTCCAACGCATATATCAGAGGTGTCGCTAGAGTAAAGTCCAGAGGATTTCTTTGTATTCACTGGAAGATGGACTTATGCATGTTGAATGGTCCGACGCATATATCGGAGGCGTTGCCAGAGTAAAGTCTAGAGGAATTTCTTTTGGTTCAATAGAGGTTGAACTCATACACGCAGGATGGTCCGACGTATGTATCGGAGGCTTCACCAGAGGATTCAATGCTTGAAATAGCTAGAAACAGCTAGCTTTGGGTGGACGATTTACACCAGATGGTCTGGTGTTTGGAGCCTGTGCACGCCGGATCATCCGGCATTCACGAAAAATATGGGTGGTTGGGCAATGGCTAGTTTTGGACCTCACTGCTATAAAACAGGTCAATAGTGTCGGTTCCAAAACCTCATCAGTGTCGGTTTTGGAACCGGCACTGATGAGGTTTTCCAGAAAGAAAAAAAAGGAAAAAGGCCAGGCAAACGAGCCGGCTCGATGCATTGAGCTGAGCTCGCTGCTGGCCCCACATGACAGAGCTCATCGTCGCCGAGGACGCTGCCATCACGGATCCTTGCTCTGTCCTACACAAAACGCGGGGCAGAAGGCCGTCACCACAGAAACCGACCATCTTCACCAGCGCCACCAACACTCGGTTGTCCAACTGTTGCTTCCCGCTCGACCAAACGGCGGCGAGCACCTACCCCAGCTACTAACGCTTTGTGTTCCGCTCCTCCTCGCACTCGCCCACATCGACGAACGTGAACATGCGGTTGCATGAGGTGATCTTGTCGATGAGGCTGTCGGCCTCAGGCTCCAGCGACGGCGGAGGCAGCTTGGCCGTGCCGGGCAGCGAGCCATCCAGTTTCTCGAGCTCGAACAGGAACCTCAGCATGGTCGACCTCCTCTTGGCCGACGGCGCCCTCGGTGCCACCTCCATCGTAGCAGCCCCCATAGCCTCCTCCTCCCTACGCACGCCTTGCTGTTGTCTCTCCTTACAAGTCATTATAAAGAGGTCATGAGAGAACACCTCAGCGTTGAAGTCCTTGTCTTCGGTGTCACCTCCCCCGTTCACGCCGTCATTCGCCGCCTCCATGCCGGATCCCGCCGCCTCCAAGCTAGATCCCGCCGCCCTCGCTCCTGATCCGTGAGGAGGCCGACAAGGAGGGCAAAGAGGGTGGTGAGGGGGAGGAGAGGAGGGTCCGAGGGGGGAGGAGATAGGGAGGCCGGCTAGCTCGAGGTTGAGAGCGTGAGAGAGAGGGGGGGAGGTGAGTGAGAGAGAGAGAGAGAGAGAGGGGGGGCTATGCGTGAGGATAAGATCGAGAGAGCAAGCCGGCCAGACATTGGGCACGAGCCAAAACTATATTTGTGCTGATTTTTAGTACTAACCGGCACTGATAAGTAGATACTACTTATCAGTGCCAGTTTTTGTCTGAATGGATGAGTGGATGTCTGATTTTGGTATGAACTGGTAGTGATACCCTATCAGTGTCAGTTTTGACCGAGCCGATACTTATGACTTGTTCTGTAGTAGTGCCTCTAGCCTATATATACCCCCTTATTTCATCTCACTGGGTAACCTTGCGATTCAAAAGAGCTGAAACAATTAGTGTGTGATCAAGAGGAAAGGGAGTGCACTAGACTGATTTGCAAAGTATTAATTGAAATTAAAGACATCATTAGTGCAAGGAGAGTAGCAAGTGTGCATCTAGCTGTAGTCTAGGCTTGATTTGGGTCAAGAAAAGCTATTGGCTATTTACTCTTGGTGGTTAGCAACACCTAGCTGGTTTTGATGATTGGGTGTCTTAGTGAGCTCTTGGAGTTCTTGTGGGAGCTTTAATAGGAAGCTTTGTGCTTGGCTATCACTAGAGAGCACTTGAGTTTTGGTGACTCAAGGGAGAGCGATATCCTTAATGGATGCTCCAATGAGGATTAGGGGGAGTGCCAACTCCTCGATACATCGGGAAAAAATTGGGTGTCTTCTTGCCTATCTCTTTACTTTCTCGTATTTACTTAGAGCATTTACTTTTTTTGCAAACTAATGTTCTGTAATTCCCTTCTTATTATAGCTTGCATATTTTCTTGCTTAGCATTCTATCAAATTTGGTCGTTGTAGTTACTTTACTATTTATCTAGGATAAGATTGTTTATTTGTTCTAGAGTTCGGTTAAAATAGTTTTAATTAGGGCCTAATTCACCCTCCCTCTCGATCCATTCGATCTTTTCACTGTGCCTACTGGGCTGGCCCATGGGCCACTACTATAGGCACGGTGCAGACACGACACGATCCGAAGTTAGCCGGGCTGGGCAGGCACAGCACGAGTCATCGTGTCGTGCCTAGGCTGAGGCTGCGGCACGCCATGTCGGCCTGGCCCAACCTTGCTACGCCCCGCCCCTGCGCCGCCTCCCGACCACCCTGCCCCGCCCCGGCCCGCTCTCGCTGCGCGCGCCATGCCGTACCCGCTAGGCTAGCCATGCCGCAACCGTGCTCGGGTCGGCCCGACACGGCACGGTCGCTCACGGGTAGTGCCGTGGTCGTACCTTGGGCCGCACCACTAGCACGCAAATCAGCACAGCACGGCCCGTTAACCTTACCAGGCCTATCGGGCCATCCTAGCCAGGCCCGTGGCAAGCTGGGCTGACAGGCCCATTTGAACTGGTTTGGGTGAAACATATGTGCAGTTACTAGTCATATATACATACATACAAACATACCTACATGTATACATACATACGCACAGAACAGACCTCGGCTGCGTACTGGCTAGCCGACCCACCCAGCTACGCTTTGTGCTATACTGTAGTTATAGCTTGGTTTGTAGTTGTGATTCAGAAACATCCGAGTTACAACATGCTCAATAACATAGTTATAACATGGTAGACACTCTATTTATAATATGCATTGTCGAGTGAATACTAATTACAACATGATAGATACTCTAGTTATGACATGGCGAACACTCTAGTTACAACATGGTGAACACTACAGTTATAACATGGTGAACACTACAGTTACAATATGGTAGACACTCTAGCTATAACATAATAGATACTCTAGTTACAACATGCATTTTTGAGTATGGACTATTTACAACATGATAGACACTCTAGTTATAATATAGTAGATAATCTAGTTACAACATGCTGAATGATACAGTTGCTACATTGCCGATTACAATTGATCAATGATATTATTTTTCTATACTTATAGTCGTAGCCTCTATGCACGAAGTTACAACTAGTTGTAATCGCTGCTCAGTCTCTGGTGGGCCTGCGGGGTCGGTGTGTGGGGAATGCGCTCGGGGTGCGGGTGACGCACGCTTGGTCCGTTAGGCTGGGCGCGCACGTCAGAGCTTGGTTGGCTACTCGGTCGGGCGTGCGCGGTTGGCTTGTGCACATTCTGTAGTACGTAGAATCTATATACACTATATATATGATTGTCTTCATTTTTATTTAAGACAGGTCGTCCACCTCGATCAAAACATATGTAAGATAGGCCATCCAATTTTCGTACTTCTCGATCCAAACAAGCATAAGAGCATCTCCAAGAGATACCTAAAAACTCACTCCCAATATCAGCATATAGGGAGCCTTTCTAATAAAATTCACTCCCTAAATCTCCTCTCTCTCCAACAACTCCATATTACCTAATCCATATATTCCAACAGACTCCTCTCTCTTCCCTCTCCTCGCCGACATGTGAACCCCACCCTTCATCTCGCTCCTTCACCCCTTTCCTTTTTTCTCTCTCCCATTCCTCTTCACGAGTAAACAGAGCACCACTCTATTCCTCCTTCCATGCTACCACGCTCCTTCTCCTCTCCTTCCCCTTCCTCCACTACCGCCCTGCTCGATTCCTCATCGAATTCTGTCGCAACTGTCGCAGCCCCTCATGATCTCGAGCTCGAGCGCGATCTAGCAGCGGGTGCAGCAGATGAGGCCCTCCGCCTCCGCAAGCTCCTCCTCGTGCCCGTCGTCGAGCTGCTAGCCCACAACACCATCAAGGACGCCACAGACGTCGACGAGGACGAGCTCCCCTTCGCCAGCCCACGCCCTCGCCATAACTAGGCTGCCCACTTCTCGAGACTGATGGGGAGTGAAGGTCCTTGGCGAGCGGACTCGAGGAAGGTCTCGGCGGCTCAGCTTGTTCCTCGGAGCTTAGTGCAGCATTTTGTTGCTCGCGGGCAATCGTCGATTCGGTCTACTCGCGGATAAGCGTTTTGGAAGCGAGGACGCTCCCCAGTAGATAGTGAGAGGAGTTATTTTGGGCGTCGGTAAATATTGAGAGTGGAATTGAAAAGTTGTTGGAGCTGAGTTTTAAAATTAAATTGTCTAAATTTAATTATAAAGAGTGAGATTAGAAAACTCTTAGAGATGCTCTAACAGGCTAACTCCTAGGCGCCTAGCGTACACTGATGAGTGATGACACGCTGTCATCAGGTCCCACTGTCAGTGAGCCAGCCTTACAAGAAACATATGCACGTACACAACTTGTCTCCCAACCCCGCCGGTCTCGCCTTTCTTCCTTCACTGCCCCAGCGCCGCCGCCGCCGCCGCCTACTAGGGTTTTAGGGTTCTCGCCGCCAGCCGCCGTCGCCGCCACCGCATCGATGGAGGCGCTCCGGGAGGCGGTGGCGAAGCTGACGGTGTACGTGCACCCCTCCAACGCCGCCGACGTCCGCCGCGCCGTCGCCCGCCAGCTCAGCGCGCTCCTCTTCTCGTGCGTCCCCTCCCCCTCTCCCTCCCTTCCTCCCTTATCTGCTTCTTGCGGTGTTCATGCTCCTGTTCCGGCGGATTCCCTTGGATTTGGGCTCGACTCGTTCGTATTAGAGGAATGTGATATGTGCTGATTTGGTTGGAATTGAAAGGCGCGGATTTTGGGGCAATAGGTTGCGTTGCTTCTGTTGCTTATGAGCTCGAGCTCCAGAGAAAATCGATAGGAGTGAATATGATGTCTGATTATAGGACCTTTAATTCTCCGTTGCATGCTTCTCGCCGCTTTCGAGCTGCCGCGAGCGTCATATTGTTTTTTTGGAAGTTTAATTCTTGTTTGAGCGAAATCGGATGGTGCTCGCTCCTATGCAGGTACGAAGATCGCTTTGATGGCGTGTTGCTGGCTCATGAAGTTTCCGTCGAGGGTGAGAAAGCCAAAATCCTGAATGGCTTGGTACCGTACTTTGGCGTCCCAGTGCATGCGAACTTGCTGCTATTTTCTCCCCAACCGGATATGATCCTCGGTACGCTCTTATTGTGGACACACTTAATTTTTTTGTAAGCTCACACCAGCATGTTACGCTTGGGGGTACCATGTCTTTCATAACTTTGGGTCCAATCGAATAAAGTGTGTTAATGATTTTGCTAATGGCAGAATTCTACGGTCATATCCTGTGAAATGAAAAGAGAAATTAGCCTGGTAGAAGTTTGAAATGCATAGATCTGATGTTGAATGTTTTCTAACTTCAGAAGGGAAGGTTGAAATGCTTGGGAAGGAGTCAGTTCATGCCATTGTATTGGGGGTTTTCTCAGCAGCCATCATGTCAGACGATATTCATGAAAAGTTCAAATTCAAAAGAGTAAGACAACTGTTCTCTTGATAATGATGAAGGACAGTATTTTTCTAATAATGTGACCGTTTGAAACTGCATGCTGTTCTGTTTCAGATTTATAGGTAGAGCTCTTCTAGTTTCAGTAATTGATTGTCGATAGTATCCATGTTGTTTTTTTGTATGCCTCATAAATTTTATTCAGTGAAAAAAATATCCATGGAAGTAGGAACAGAACTTGGAAGGAATTTTTTTGTTATCATAAGGCATCCGTAGCTCTGATTGCTCTTCACTTATTCCTATCCGTATGTGAGCATTTGCTTGCATTTATTCAATGGCATATGTTACATATATGTATAAAATTGTGACACCCAAAGTTTGCCTATTCTCACCTACTCTCACATTGACTGTTTGTACCTGGATGCTTATGAGTGTTTATTTTTATACAGTACTGTTTTGAGATTTTGACAATATTAGGACCAGTCTTAGTAAATTTTCCCAAACGTGGTAATAATCAGAAGCTAATTGAGGGTGCGTAACAACTGTCACAACTCAATAGATCCCTCTGCACTTGCTATACTATTGAAAGAAATGTCTAAAACTTCTGTTTTGTGTGGGAAATACTAATTTCATCAAAGTCAACCAGTCTCCTAAAAAAGTAGGTATTTATTTGTTTTATTTCTTTGGCACAGAAAGGTGGTGGAGGAAAATTTGTAAGCCGGTCAGACAAACAACATGTGATCAAAAGAGGAAGCATGATAAGGTTTTCTGTCAAAAGGTATGGGCTGATCCTTTTCCCTTTTTGTCAGTTTAAATTGTTTTGCTTGATGTTTTCTTTTCTGAATTGAAACACATCTTTATGAGATGTCAAATACCTGTATATTTCTACATTTGTACTTTGTTTACGTTAGTTGTGCCATCTTTATGTTGCACAAGGACCTGTGAATTGTTCTAGCATGTTAGTATTTCACCTTGCTGTGATTATCAGGGGTGTCCTAAAATCAGCAGTTACGTCACAACAGTACACTATAAAATAACATGTCAGGTACAAGATGATAGCTTGCTGAAATGAATGTACTAGCAATCTAGCTACATCATTTTCTTATTGAATAATGTACTTGAAATGAGCTGAAATTCATTCCCACAATATATCTGAATGACTGAATGTATTCATGAGAAGTAAGTATAGTTGCTGAAGTGATTGGAAACAGTTGGTGGGATGCTCCACATGCTGAGTTAGATAAATTGATGATGTTTCTTCTGATGTTCAATAGCAGAGTGGATACAGAAATGAATTGTCATATAACTGGGTCTTTAATCCCACCTCACACTGGATCCATGCTTTGGTTATCAGTACACGATGCTGAATATGCATCGGAAATCAACAGGTCTGGATATACCAACACATGGTTTTGTGTTACTTCTTGAGCTGTTATTTTAACCGATTCAGCCTATTCAAGCTTTGTGATAATATGTTTGCTGCTCAATCTCCAGTGGTAAAAAGAGGTCAAGGGATATCAACATCAAAATTGAGCAGAATGAACAAGAACACAGAACACTCAACAATGAATATAGCATGGTGGATTCTGAACGGCCACACAAGTCCCGAAAGAGGAATGTTGAGGAACGATAATCTCATTTCGAGGTTGTGAAGCAGTTTGTTGGGATACAAAAATGTTTACAAATGTTGGATGATGTAAAACAAATCAAGGATTGCATTTGTAATAGATCACTTTGTCTACCAAATGGTTACTGATCTCATCCAAGAAACCATTGTGTTTAGTGCAAATGGCAAATCTCATGTTCTAATACTAGCCTCCGGCCTATAATTAGTGTTATTTCTTTCTCTTGTTTACTGTAAAACGAAGCCGTGTTTTCCTGGTGTCGTGGTTTTTGTTGTTGTATACACTCTTTTTTAAGACAATGTTGTGTAATCAAGTTGCGCCTCCTCAGCACTTGAATCAAGCAAAATTGAAAGAGTTCACACCCAACATTTCCAATTTGAAGCAAAAAAAGAAAAAAAATCTGGAAGAGCTCACGCCCAAAATTTCCAAGACGAACAGGACGCTCACGCACCTTCTGACATGCACAGCTAAAACAAGATTATAAGCATAACTTCACCAACTAAAATGAACATTAGTATAATTGCTTCTCGTTTGCTGCTTGTCTACTTTTGCCACGGTTTTATGGAGAGGATGACAACGACTATGATTATCAGGAGGAGGATTATCCCGAAGCAGGTCCATTTTCGCGTGTTCTTCTGCAGCTTCTTCGCTTTCTGGAGAAGGTTCGTTCCAGTCTGAATATGCTCAGCTGCACCTGTAACCTGAGCAGAGGCAGATCAGAAGTTAGAACAAACCAAACCTTGCAAGAAGTAGGGTGTTGGGGATCATCTCCCGCCATCCCCGCACTCGAAGACAATTGCGAGGTTAGTTGGAGGTGCTACGTGATAGCTATCGGGCTGGTTGCATCTTCTTCTCACCGGACTGGCGTGTGCGAAGCGTCCAAGCATCTTGTTCTCGCCGGATTGGCGCACGCGAAGGCTGACCGATCTCGATTGTCGGGCGAAGCCCCGATTCGCGTCCCGCGTCCTTCGGACCATGCGAAGACACGACTAGGTCTTCGCTAGGAGGCGGCGAAGGCAGCTCGTCAGGTGGTCGAACCAAGAGGGCTTCGATATCCTTCGGTTGGACGATCAGCTTGACAGTGGGCCCAGTTGCCCTGGGCACTGCTGTAATTATGTGATCATGCTCATTTGTACCATATTACCCCCGGATATTCCGGGAATGTAGCAGGTTAGGGGTAATATATGTAAACCGGGCCCGTGATTGCCGGGTACGGGCTATAAATAGAGCCACAGTGTAACCGTGAAAGGTAATTGAAAACTGTTCCACTTTCAGTACACGTCACTATAAGGGACCTTCGCCACTTCCACCCTCGAAGGCCCACCTTGTCTAGGACTTCGATCCCAACAGTTGGCGCCGTCCGCGAGATCGAACCCACGAAGGCATGCCACCCACGAAGAAAGCGAAGCCACCTGGAGGAGCGGAGGCGCTACTAGAACTCCCAGCCGCAGTCGGACCTTCAGCAGACAGAACCACTCCGGCAGTACCAGAATCAGGCAATGCCTCGGCCGGGGGGGCTTCGGCTGCACAAGAGCAGCATTGCAAAGTTGACACAGCGCCACAACAAACTGCCGATGGCCGACATGACAATGCACTTCGGGTGGACACGGAGCAAATGCCGATCATGGAGCCAATAGATCGCATTCGCTTCGATCTTCCAGAAAAAGAAGGCGAAAGAGGGCGGAACGAAGAATGGGAGGAACTAAGCGACTTCGCAGAGTTTGAACATGATGAAGAAACAAACGAAGAACGAAATGCTAGGCTAGAAGCTGAGGAGTTGGAAAGGCAGATTGCGCACAAAAAGTGCATGTTGGATGGCCTGGCAGCGACCCGGAAAGCTGCGGAGTACCGCCGGCGGGCAGACGAAGCAAGAAAAACGTTGGAAAGGATCCAGGAGGAAATCGATATACTCCAAGCGGAAGGCATGTCTCGCCGGCCGACACCACCGGGAGATTTGATACGAGCTTCGCAAGAAGTTCGGCGAAGATCTTCCACGGGAGATCCTGAGTCACCCCTAGCAATGGACCTGCAAAATCAGCCATGGCCGCTAGGATTCAAAATGCCCAGAGTGGTTATGTTTGATGGAGAATCAGATCCGAGAGAATTTATCATGAGTTTCGAGGCAGCCGTAGAGTCAGCTGGTGGAGACGGTGTAACCTTGGCGAAGGCTTTCGTATTGGCGATCAAGGGAATAGCAAGGTCGTGGTACTCCGCTCTACCCCCAGGATCCATATATTCATGGGAACAGCTGCGCACTGCCCTGTACAACAACTTCCAAGAGAACCGGGCAGATAACATCACCGCAACCGACCTCTTCGCGTTGAAGCAACAACCGACAGAAACTTTACAGAGCTATATGCGCCGATTCGTACACATACGTTGTCAGGCGAAGGGATTGAGCGAAGATACGATCATCGATGCCGCAATACAGGGCATCGGAGGGGGACTTTTGGCAGGAAAGCTCACCACACAAGCGTCCAGAAGCTGCTAAACAAGATGGAAGAATACTCAAGATCTGAACTCGATCATCTACGAAGGAAAAATGCGTTTACGGCCTCAAGAGTAAAGCATGCACCACCTAAGGAGGCAGTTGGTGGCAATCAGAGAGACAGACCTCAGCGTCCAAGAAAACCCGAAGGTCCTGATTATCCAAGCCAAAAAGAAATCAACCAGATCAACCCGGGCCCGCCCGAAGTAGTCCAAGGCTTGTGCGAAGCCTACAACTCGTCCAATAGAGGAGGCCGGGCGGGCAGGGGAAGAGGCCGCGGAGGTAGTGGAGGACGACCTTCGCATGACCCGGCAACCTTTTACTACGAGCTACACGGCGAAGGAGCAGGCCACCAGACTAAACATTGCCTACAGGTTGTGGCCATGAAAGAAAGTTTAGCGAAGCAGTCGGTAGATAACGGAAGGACAGTTCACCACGCAACAAGCTTCGCAAGAAGCGAAGGGTGGCAAAACCACAATCAGAACGTGGTGTTTCTGAACCAATGGCAGCAAATTCCATCACCACAATTTGCACCCGCACCTTGAGCCCAATTTGATCAAACTAGGCAACTGAACATTCGGGGCGACCTATCCCCGCCTCCGCCAAGACCTGCAATCGAGGCACCACCAGAAAGTAGCAAATCAGTTAATACCATAAACAATGGGTACAATGTGGTGCTGGCCATTTCAGGGGGGTCCAGCCAGCAAACAGAATCCAAAAGACAGCGAAAAGAATACGTACGAAGGGTTAACCACGTCGGAGTGGGACCAACGTACATCGATTCAAGATGGTCTAACATTCCCATTACATTCTCGCAAGAGGATATGAGGGTATTAGATTATCCGCACACAAATGCCTTCGTCATTACCGCGAACATCTCAAGAAATGAAGTACACAGGATATTGATCGATGGAGGAAGTTCTGCGGACATTATCTTCGCTGATGCCTTTGATAAGATGGGGCTGCGAAGAAGTGACTTGAAACAAGCTGGGTCGCCGTTGCTAGGCTTCGGCGGAAACACAATCAACGCTCTGGGAAAATTAACAATCCCAGTGTCGTTTGGCGAACAAATGAATTTCCGCATAGAGGAAATTACCTTCGATGTGGTGGACATTAGTTACCCATACAATGCGATATTTAGGAGGGGGTTCCTCAATAAATTCGGAGCAATACCGCACCACGCTTATTTGTGCATGAAGATGCCTGGCCCAGAAGGAGTCATAAAGGTGTTAGGAGATCAGCGAGTTGCTAGGCGAATCGAAGTAGGAATAGCCCCAGGAAGAAGAAATGTCCACAACATCGCAGACCCTTCGACGGGTGCCGAAGCAGGCCACAACAGGCAAACCATAGAGAAATGTGCAAAGGCTGCACTAGAAGGACCTACCAGAATAGTACTGCTAAATCATGAAGAAGAAGATAAGAAGATTACAATAGGGGCAGAGGCCCCGGCAGAAGATCAGCAACAACTTGTAATGTTCCTTGGCAGAAACGACGATGTCTTCGCGTGGTCCCCCAGAGACCTGCAAGGAGTAAGTCGAAGCATCATTCAGCACAAGCTAAATGTTGACCCCAAAGCGAAGCCAAGGAAGCAGAAGCTTAGAAAAGCTTCGGGGGAAAGAGAAGAAGCAGCAAAGGCCGAAGTAGAAAAACTGCTCGATGCCGGAGTAATACGCGAGGTTATGCACTCGGAGTGGCTGGCCAACCCCGTATTAGTAAGGAAAAGCAATGGAAAGTGGAGAATGTGCATCGATTTCACAGATTTAAACAAAGCTTGCCCCAAAGATGACTTTCCACTGCCTAGAATTGACCAGCTCATAGACTCCGCAGCCGGCTGCGAGATGCTAAGCTTCCTAGATGCTTATGCAGGGTACCATCAAATATGGATCGCAAAGGATGACGAAGACAAAACGAGTTTCAGAACCTCTTTCGAAACATACTGTTTCGTAAGAATGCCTTTTGGACTCCGAAATGCTGGAGCAACCTTTACAAGATTGGTACAGGCCGCATTAAAGCCGCAGCTGGGACAAAATGTATTGGCCTATGTTGATGACATAGTAGTAAAAAGTACCAGGAGAAGCCAACACATCGAAGACCTCCGGAAAACCTTTGATAATCTGCGAAGAGCAGGTTTAAAATTAAACTCGGAGAAATGCGTCTTCGGAGTGCAATCCGGAAGACTCCTGGGGTTTCTAGTGTCGAAAAGAGGAATCGAAGCGGATCCTCAGAAGATACAAGCAATTTTAGATATGAAACCGCCACATAACAGAAAACAAGCCCAACGCTTGACAGGAAGACTAGCAGCATTGAACAGGTTCATTGCGAAGTCCGCCGAGCGAAGCCTACCGCTCTTCAAGGTGTTAAGAAGTTCTGACCCTTTCAAATGGGGTGCCGAGCAGCAGGCTTCCTTCGATGAGTTAAAAGTATACTTGACGAAGCTTACAGCATTGACCAGCCCGGATCCAGGCGCAGATTTGCTGTTATACATAGCGACATCCCCCTCAACAGTCAGCGCTGTTCTCGTGCAGGAAAAACCCGAAGATAACAGGCTGCGCCAAGCACCAGTGTATTATGTATCCAAAGTACTAGCAGGCCCAAAAAAGTCATACACAGAGTTGGAAAAAGTAGCGTATGCACTAGTAATGGCATCCCGCAAGCTCCGCCACTATTTCACTTCTCACAAGATTACAGTGCCAACTTCCCTACCCCTTCACGACATGTTCAAAAACAAAGAAGCCATCGGAAGAATAGCGAAGTGGGCAACGGAGATAGCTCCATTCATGATTGTCTTCGTGGCACGAACATCATTAAAATCGCAGGCGCTGGCGGATTTCGTGGCGGAATGGACACCTTCATCTGAGGCTTTGGATGACGAAGCAGCAGAACCTTTCTGGACCGCGTACTGCGACGGAGCTTGGGGAGCTGCAGGAGCAGGAGTCTCGGCAGTAATATTTTCACCTTCGGGGAAGAAGCTGCGATACGCCGCCAGGTTAGAGTTCCGATCCACAAACAATACGGCGGAATACAAAGCTATACTCCTGGCACTTCGCAAGGCGAAGGCTTTGGGAGCTCGAAGAATACTTGTCAAAATAGACTCGAAGGTTGTAGCAAGCCAGATTGAAAAAACATTTCGAGCAAAGGAACCAAAGCTGATCAAGTACAGAGCAACAGTGCGAAGAATGGAGAAATACTTCGTCGGATTCACGGTCAAAAGTGTATCAAGGAATGATAACAACGAAGCAAATGAGCTAGCAAAAGCGGCTTCGCAGAACATGCCCATGCCTCCAGATGTCTTCTATCAGAAACTAACTGAACCGGCCCTCGATGACAGTTCCAACCAAACGCGCCTGGTCGCAACAATCGAGAGCGAAGACTGGCGTTTCCCGATAATGGCATATCTGCGGGGTCAAAGGGATATCGAAGATCAGGTCGAAGAAAAGCGCATGGCTCAGAGGGTAAGAAATTATAAAGTTATAGACGAAAATCAGTACAAAGCAAGAGTCTGCGCACCATTCTTGCGATGCATATCTCGGAAAGAAGGCTAACAACTGTTAAGAGAAATTCACAGCGGGTTGTGCGGCTCACATATCGGAACGAGGGTTTTGGTAGGAAAAGCATGCAGGCAGGGCTTTTATTAGCCAATGACTGTAAGTGATGCGGACCAGCTGGTACGAAGTTGCCAACAGTGCCAATTCTGGGCAAAGGGATCAAACAGACCGACAACGAAGACACAACTTATTCCGCCGATCTGGCCATTGCGGCGATGGGGAATCGATATTGTCGGGCAGCTGCCGCCAGCCCCAGGAAATTTGCGGTATGCGGTGGTGGCAGTAGAGTACTTTTCAAAATGGGTAGAAGCAATGCCACTTGTGAGCATAACATCAAGAAACATACAAAAATTCCTATGGCAGAATATTGTGTGCCGCTTCGGGGTTCCAAGCGAAGTAACCGTGGACAATGGTACTCAGTTCGATAGCGCGGGATTTAGAGATTTCTGTAATGGTCTGGGTATAAAATTAATGTTTGCATCAGTTTACCACCCACAATCTAATGGCGCAGTTGAGAGAGCAAATGGCATCATCTTCGCAGGGGTTGCGAAGCGTCTTCAAGGATTGCCAAAAGGAAAGTGGGTCGAAGAATTGCCCAAGGTACTATGGTCATTAAGAACAACGGTTGCAAGACCAACAAGATACACGCCATTTTGCCTCCTATTTGGCGAAGAGGCCATGACTCCAGAGGAATGCAAAACGAAATCATTCAGGGTCGGGAATGAACCAGACCAATGCGAAGAATTATCATCGAAAGATGCCCTAGAAGAAGTAAGATGGCAAGCCGCAAAAAACCTAGCCACTTACCAAAAAGAGACAAGAAAATGGAGAGATAGGAATGTATCCGAAAAGACCTTCGCATCCGGAGACTTGGTGTTGCAAAGATTTGGTACAGTAGCATCGTTTGGCAAACTTCAGAGTAAATGGGATGCCCCCTTCATAGTTAAAAGATCTCTGAGACCTGGTTCTTATCATCTAGCCAATATGGAAGGTGAAGAGCTTCCACACACCTGGAATGCAGACAACCTTCGCAAGTTCTACGCCTGAAGATCGGCAATTAAAGTCCGAGACTCCAATGTAATTTTTAATTTTTGTAGTAGTTCTTGTAATCGCATTGTAAGGGTACTGCACTCTTTTCCTCACAGGGGGACCCCTTCGCCAGGGGGTGAGGTTTTTAACGAGGCAGGAACCCATGTAAACAATGATAGTGCCACCCCCCCCCCAAAAAATGTTGCTTGTCTTGAGTAATAGTACCTTTTCGAAGTGCGCCAGCCTAAAGAGATTGGCGCACCAATCGACGACTAAAGCGCGGTGCGAAGTGTAGGCAAGCAAGCGTACACTTGCGACCTTCGCGGAATTGAAAAAACCGCCAGGGGGCTAAGAGTGCATGCCCCCGCACCGAAGGGTAAAACAAACCTTCGGGACAAAAAAACAAAGTATCGCTGAGCCAAAGAAAAGGCAACGAACTTCGCCGAAAGTCGGGGGCTAAGAGTGCCTGCCCCCGCACCGAAGGGTAAAACAAACCTTCGGGACAAAAAAATGAAGTATCGTTGAGCCAAAGAAAAGGCAACGAACTTTGCCGAAAGTCGGGGGTCAAGAGTGCCTGCCCCCGCACCGAAGGGTAAAACAAACCTTCGGGACAAAAAAACGAAGTGTCCCTAAGCCAACTAATGGCAGCGCACTTCATCAAGGGCAGGAGGCTAGGAGTGCCTGCCCAAATATCAACCGTCCAACGAGTTGAAGCAAAAATCCTTCAAGGCTAAACGTCAGAGGCCAAGATCGCTTGCCCCCCACCAGGCCAAAGTTAACTGCGAGTAAAAGTCGGGGGGGGGGGGGGACGGCATTTCGCAAAAATAACAATGATAATAAGAAAAATATCAGCCCAGTACAATCGTAGGAAACTGCGGTGAAAATCGGGGGATGGCATTCGTCAAGAAAGTCTAACCCGAAGATCCAACAAAGGTTCAGAGCGCATCGCACCAAAAAAAAAATGCTTCGCGTGTCATGCCGGTAAAGGTGTAACAAAAGAACAAATCATAACACAAACCCAATTTATTCTGCATCAAAATCAACATCTGGATCAACAAAATCCTTATACAAACGACTGAAAGAAAACTGATAATCAATGCCTTCGCTGGCATGAAAACGCGACGATGGGGTCGAATGGGCCCCAACTTGATTACAATAAGACGGCGACATAGGAGTATCGTCATCGCTACCACTTCGCCTGGCTACCTGCAAAGAGGGACCACACCGATAGCAAAATTGGGGTCTGTGTGAAAATGGCTCCTCGTCCTGAGGTTCAATCTTCGGCTCAACGAGCACCGAAGTGCCGTCAACGTCCCCTTTCGCTGCACGGCACAGATTTCGTTCAGCTCGTTGAGTAACTAGCGTCGAAGGACTAACAGATTTTCAAAACGCTTTTGTCCTATCATTCATATCGTCATACGATCTACACTTCGCATGCCAGTACCGCTCCAAATCGATATTAGCATGACGTCGGTGAAATGATTCCCAGCAGGACCAGGACACATAAAAATTGTCCCTCATCATAGTCAAAGGCATAGCTTCTTCGGCTACCTGCGCAGTGTCCGAAGCAAGGACCTGCGCAGGGAGCGCAAAAAGGTCAATAACACTTCGATATGAATATATAATATATTACACAGCCAGTGTGTCACATCGCTAATTACAAAAACAAAAGCATAAAAAACACGACCCTTCGCGCCAATTCAGCCCACCTTCCCAGTATCTTCGGCTGCCATAGTCGTTGGTTTCGACGAGGTGTCATCGCTCGCCTTGGCCTAACAAAAATTCAATAACAATAAATACATTATTACCACATATAACCACTTTCATAATCTTCGACAAGAGAAAACAAAAGTTAAGTAGCCATACCCTCTACCGGTTCAATTCGGCCTCTCGAAGAGCGAGCTCGCGGCCATGCTTGCACCAGTAATTGGTGGTGAATGATCGAGCAGTGCTCTTCGATGCTTTTGTAATGGCCGAAGTTGACAGATCCGAAGGATACTGGAAGGAAGGTCGTTGGAGAGCAGTGTGATGGTCGCAACCCGTCATCTCCACAGATTGCACGAGACTTCGGGCGGCAACCATGGCGCAGAAGTCGCCGTAAAGTTGTGCAGCTGGAAGGAGGCTACTACTGGTCTCATTGATCCAACCAATAAGCCCACCCAGTCCTACGAGTTCAAGTGATGGGGGAGTCGCCGAGGCACCTATACCTTCGAAGGTACGGATGATTGCTTCGCAAGCGGCAACCGCCTTCGGCTCAAGCTCCCCAATGACATTAAGGGCGTCGTTGTTGTAAGCCTTCGCTTCGCTTAGTTCAATCTGCAGCCACTCAGCTTTCTCTTTCTTCGACACGCAAATTGCTTGCAATTCGCAAACTTGCGCTTCGGAGGACTGCAGATTCTGCCGAAGACACCTCACTTCGCTGTCCGCAATCCCCTTCGCCGAGCGAAGGGCGTTGACCTCCATTTCAAGGTGCTCCAATCGTAACTCTGCATCCTTCGCACACCGCGACATCTCGCGTTTCTGGCCCTCAGCTTTTTCCGCCCGTTTTTGTAGCAAGTCAATCTGGGCCTGAGCGCTTCGGGCACGGGCTTCAGACTTTTCTGCTTGCTTAAGTTGAGCTTAGGAGAGGAGCAAAACCCGAAATGTCAAATGCAAGTCAGTAAAATACCAAGTTTTCTTTCTTTCAATGTAAGAAAATATTCGATATACCTTCGTTATAGCCACATCGGATGCATCGATCAATTCGCTTAAAGACTTCTGAGCAAGCGGAATTTTGAGCTCAGGAAGAACGAAGGTTCCAAAAATCTTTCTCGCATCACTGACCTCCCCGACACTCGGTTCAAAAGCGGCGGGCTGCAAAGCCTCAGGCGCAAGGGCCTTCGCGTCGAGCAACCCGCCGAGCCCCATCAAGCCCTTCCCTCTGCGGCGAGGCGCACTTGGCGTGGAATCTTCGGTCTCGGAAGATGAGCTCGAAGGTGAGGAGGGCGACGAGTACGCCGCCACCTCCACGTCATCGTCACCTTCGGCTACGGGCTCCTCCTGAACGCCGGGCTCAGTTACTGTGCCCGTCTCTGTCAATTCTTCGTCGTCGCTCAGAATTAACGTCGGAAGATCGACGCGCGAGCAAAACAGGGACTTCGGCGCCAGGGCCTCCTGCGCTCCTTTGGAACTCTCCCGATGGGTTATGTCGCGCGAAGCAGCAGAGCCCTCCGGAGACGTTTCTGCGTGAAACTCGGGCGCGGCTTCGCGTGGTTTTTTACGGAGGGCAACAACCTTTTTGGTACGGCCCATTTTCGGCGATCGCTCTGAGAGCTTCCTCTTCGTCGGAGGGCCAGCAGCGGGTTCTTCGCCTGCTTCCGCAGCTAGGGAGCCTCCCACATTACTTTGCAGCACAGCGGCAATCTTCGGCCGTTCATCATACGACAGACCACAATAATCGAAGATTCTGTTCAACCTGCGGGTAAGTCCCTGGTCGGCGCACAGTTGCGCTTCACCGGGAGTAATCTTGCCAACTAACATCACAGCCTTCGCCTCCACTTCGGCGACTGACAAATCTAAAAAAAAATATTAACAACTGTTAGACGAGAAAATTTAAATTAAGTAAGGACGCACGGACAAGAGGGTACCTGCGAAGCCTTCCATAGTAGGATGAGGACGGCAAAGCCCCTAGGGCCCTTTCTCCCCGAAGGCCGGAATAGCCCAGCCATGGCTAAGAGGCCAGACACCGGCCGCCAAAAACTCCTCCACCAAATCACGAGTTGAGAGATGCTTCGCACACCTGGCGAAGGCTTCAAGCGCGGTTTGCTGCGATGATTTCAACCGCACATCTGGTGCACGGTTTCCCTTGACCTGTTCGCATTTCGATACAAGATAGTCTTCGGCTTCCACCTTGTGGTAAAACCACCATTGAGTCCAATCACTAGGCCACTTATTCTTGTATACAACCACGGGAGTAGACAGGCCGACGCGGTAGGCGAAGTTTAGACAACCGTAGTGTGCTTCGCTCTGGACTCCGCGGACAAAGACCGGCTTTGGTTGATGATGCAGACGGTGCGCGGCGGAGAAGGCCCTTGCGGAGGCCTTAACCCCCTCCGATCGAGCGGCCCAGGCGAAAAGACTCATTCTGACTATGGCGTTAGGCGTCAACTGATGCAAATATACCTCGAAGAGTTTTAACACCTTGATTACCATCTCGTCACAGGGAAGCCGAAGGCCAGCCTGAAAATAATGCACAAACACGATAGCTTCAGCATCAGCGGGCTCCGGTATCTCTTGTTTCTCGGGAAGCCGGACCTTCGAGACATCACTAATCAGCCCTTCCCTGACAAGGCCAGCTAGAACTTCGCCATCTACTTTGGACTGTCCAATCCAATAAGTCTTCGGTCGGGACGACCTGTGTTTCGGAGCCATCTAGTTCAAGAAAATCCTCCTGCAGCGCGAAGGCAATCGAGGGCTTCGTCTAGGGCGTCCGAATAACTGTAACTTACTTCGTACGAGAGCGACAACTTTAAACAGGCACGGTAAAAAAAATTTGACAGCATCTGGTATTTATAGGGGGAGACGGACGTGGTTACAACTTCCAGCATCGAAAATTGAACCAACACCGGAAACTGTGCTCGGATAACTACCATGAATATTAAATGTAGGCAGTTATAGATATCGTTGCGGTGGCGCTAAAGAATATAAAAAAAACAAAAAAAATAAATTTTTTAACAGCGCGCTTTGAATCCAACTAACTTCGACAGGCCGAAGGGGGACGGCGTTTAGATATCTCGAAGACTACAGGCTCGGCCTATCGAAGATAAACCTTGCCAGTAGGGGGCTACTGTTGGGGATCATCTCCCGCCATCCCCGCACTCGAAGACAACTGCGAGGTTAGTTGGAGGTGCTACGTGATAGCTGTCGTGCTGGTTGCATCTTCTTCTCACCGGACTGGCGTGTGCGAAGCGTCCAAGCATCTTGTTCTCGCCGGATTGGCGCACGCGAAGGCTGATCGGTCTTGATTGTCGGGCGAAGCCCCGATTCGCGTCCCGCGTCCTTCGGACCATGCGAAGACACGACCAGGTCTTCGCCAGGAGGCGGCGAAGGCTGCTCGTCAGGTGGTCGAACCAAGAGGGCTTCGATATCCTTCGGTTGGACGATCAGCTTGACAGTGGGCCCAGTTGCCCTGGGCACTGCTGTAATTATGGGATCATGCTCATTTGTACCATATTACCCCCGGATATTTCGGGAATGTAGTAGGTTAGGGGTAATATATGTAAATCGGGCCCGTGATCGCCGGGTACGGGCTATAAATAGAGCCACAGTGTAACCGTGAAAGGTAATCGAAAACTGTTCCACTTCTAGTACACGTCACTATAAAAGACCTTCGCTACTTTCACCCCCGAAGGCTCATCTTGTCTGGGACTTCGATCCAACATAGGGTGCTAACAATTCAGTGACAAGACACCAATCATCATACCTGTGTCTCAATGTTATCCAGCATCTCGCCTTGAGCTTCAACCAAGACAGCCAAATCGAGGAAAATCTGCATTCAGGAAATTTTTACAGGTAAAAATGGGGTCCTTGAAACCTAAATTTTTAGGAGATTGGTTATTCATTTACCTGCTGCAGATCAAGAAGCTTCTTCTCGATCTCTTTCACCGCGTCGTGGCGCTCCTGGATCTCCTGCAGTGTGTCCAGCACCTGCAAATGCGAGAAGTTTAGGTAAGACCATCCAGCATTCCAGCTTAGTCAGCATTAAGGCTTCGATTCTTACAATTACATAGGCCAAAAGAATTAATAAGTACCCTTCCACGCCCTTTGCTCCTGAATTGCTCTCTGAAAGATTTGCTCGCCGTCGCCTGTTTCTATCAGCTTGTCGATTGTCTAAAATTTTGACTGCGTGTCAGAAGCATGCATGGCACATGCAGATTCTCTAACAGTGATGAAGGCTATATGGATCTTCTTACCTCTTCATCAGCACGCTCGCCAGTTACTGTTCGTTTGGATATTTGCAGGAACAGATGAAATAATTAAGGCTACAATGCAACTGAACTGAAAATAGTTAATACTATGTCGAGAGTGAGAGAAAACAGACCAGTGAAAATACGACGCTCCACTACTTCCCGGTATTCCTTCTGGATTTCTTCTCGCAATGTCTGGACATATGTCATAGTAAAATCACATGCCCATTTACAAAAACAGAAATGTATAGCCTTGAAGTAGATTAAACTGACATTATGCAGCATCATTTCAAGCTTTATCAGACTAAATGTTCGATAGCCACAAAATAACTGATCACACAATCCTACCTACTGTATATTTTTAGCACCATTCGGGGTTAATAAGCATGTAGAACACAAGTTTAGCATGCGAGAACCGAAATTCGAAGTTAAAAGGAAATATCTGAAACTCCAAGATATGTTCTCTCAACCTCTTTGTTTATGCACTGCAACAAAGATTATCAAGCAATCAATCATGCGAGGAATAGCTCGAGAGGGCAAGGAAGAAGCAAGGGATGATCATACGGGGTTTACACAGTTATTGTTATCCGGGATCGGTCCACACCTGATCCCTTGCCAAATCTTAGTTTTTCTTTGTTTGTAGCGTTCTGAAAACAAAAAAAAAAGGAATCAGAGTAGCATAAGATAAATGAAGAAGCATAGGTCAAATCTATAAGATATCATAACTAATTATCCATATAAGTCTCAAGAAGCTGCGGATTTGGTAGGGAATTTGTGGCAGGATGGAAGCTTCTTGGGGAGGAAGGAAGGGAAGCAGGAACAGGGAGGGGTTTGTGAACTCCGACTCCTAAACGGAGCAGGATTTGACAGTCTTGTGTAGGGATCGGTGACGTTTTAAGAAGGAGGGGTGAATCTAGAGTATATCAATTTCTATCTAAATATACTCTAAATTTATCTAGTGTGCCTACTGTACTGATCAAAATGCTTGTAATCTATCTAAGAAGGTAAATTACAAGTAAGTAAATGTGAAACGTAAATAAGGTAGAGAGAGTAACTCGGTACAAGGATTTTTTTTTTCGTGATATCGATGGCATGAATGTCACTCCTAGTCCACGTTAGAGCTCCGCAAAGGATATGCTCTTGATCGACACCCGGTCACAGACTTTGAGCCACCGAGTCACAAAAACAAGGCATCTACCCGGATGAACCACCAAGTCACCAAGGCAAGATCTCACCATTAGCCTCTCTTCCGGTTCCTCGCCGCCGTGATCACTTCAGAGCTTGAGCCACAAAGACAAGGGCATCAGCGTCCCCGCACAATCGCCTTGTCGCCGCTCCACACCAAATCGAAGGGTCAACAAGTTTACCGGCGAGTCACCAAGACTCCAAGGTTCCGGTGTACCAAAAGGTACACTGTCGGATCACTACTTGATCCACTCTTTAAGCAGCAATCACCTAGCAACTCATTCTCTTGGCATATAAGCACTAATCACTCACTAATCTTGTGCTTAATCGCCTTGGATGATCACTGTAAGTATTTTGGTAGCTTGGATGTCTTCTCAAGTGTATATGAACTTCTCTGGACTCCAGCACGCTCAAATAACTGAGTGGAGGGGTATTTATAGTCTCAAACTCATGCACTAGCCGTTAACCCAATGGCTCTAAAAAGCTATTAACACCGGATGATCCGGTGAGAATAGTAGTATTAACACTAGATCATCCGGTGAGTACACCCTCACAAACTAGCCGTTGGAACCTCATTCAAGCCTCTGTGAACACCGGATTATCCTATGACGACTCACTGAACACCGGACAAATGCACCGGATTATCCTATGTGTATATGTTTATTTTAGTGCTCTCTGAAAATAATAGTCTGTTGTGTTCATTTTGTGAACACCAGATCATCCGATGAGTGTAGCAGAAGAAACTAGCCGTTGGAACCCACTCAACTCATCTATGAACACCGGATTATACTGTGATAACTTACTAAACACCGGACAATGCACCGAATTATCCTATATGCATATGTTTATTTTGGAGCTCTCTGGAAATAATAGTTTTGTGTGTTCATTTTGTGAACACCGGATCATTCGGTGAGGCAAAAGACGTTGTTTTAAACTTTCTGTGAACACCGGATTATTTTCATTGTTCTCACCGGATTATCCTATGTAGTACCGGACTAATTTTTATGTGAGCATGTCGGTGTATTAGGAACCAGCGGTCCCTGAGTCCCAAGACCGGACCGGCCGTCCGCCACATGTCACCATCCCGCGGGGTCCACCCTGCAGGAGAAGAAGAAACTAAGTCCCGGGGGAAGGTGCTCGGGGCCGTAGCCTCTAGGTTCCCGAGCACCCCGGTTCCCCGATGATCCGCAGAGTCCAAATACCGGGAAGAAAGTGCTCGGGAGAGAGTGCTCGGGGCTGCACGTGGCAGCCCCCGAGGACTCGGTTCCCCGAAGGTCTCATCCAAGTGCTCGGGAGAGAGTGCTCGGGGCTGCACGTGGCAGCCCCCGAGGACTCGGTTCCCCGAAGGTCTCACCCAAGTGCTCGGAAGAGAGTGCTCGGGGCTGCACGTGGCAGCCCCCGAGGACTCGGTTCCCCGAAGGTCTCATCCAAGTGCTCGGGGCTGCACGTGGCAGCCCCCGAGGACTCGGTTCCCCGAAGGTCTCACCCAAGTGCTCGGGAGAGAGTGCTCGGGGCTGCACGTGGCAGCCCCCGAGGACTCGGTTCCCCGAAGGTCTCATCCAAGTGCTCGGGGCTGCACGTGGCAGCCCCCGATGACTCGGTTCCCCGAAGGTCTCACCCAAGTACTCGGGAGAGAGTGCTCGGGGTTGCACGTGGCAGCCCCCGAGGACTCAGTTCCCCGAAGATCTCACCCAAGTACTCGGGAGAGAGTGCTCGGGGCTGCACGTGGCAGCGCCCGAGGACTCGGTTCCCCGAAGGTTCGCGCAAGATCGTCCGACGACTCGGAGGGTCCCATCGTCGGGGTGTCAGCCAGTCAAGGGCCCAATGCCGCATTTAATAGGCACGTGCGGCCTGACATCCTGACATTCTCAGCTGCCCACGCCCCAGTGTCAGACCCTGCCATGCACTGGCAGGGGGCGTGGGTCCATTAAATGCACGGGTCCCGTCCCGTTTCATCTGGATGCCTCGGGATAACGTTGCCAGAATCGAAGCGCTCCGCCTGCCACCCTGCCCTGGCAGAAGAACAAGACAGGGTGGGCGCACCGGGCACCTCTGAGGCTGCCCGGTGGGCCCCCTTAATGGCGCCGGAGGGCATCCACAGTGGCGGGTGGTCGGATGCGCGCCGTATTTTTCCACCGCCCCTGTCACTTCGCCAAGACGGAATGATAACGCCTTTCTCCGTGGCACCTTGGTATTTGCGCCCCCTCTTTTCCATTCTGGATAAGTCAAGGTCGGCGCGCCTATAAAAGGAAAGGATAGAGAACCCTCGGAAAACAGACGGAAAAACAAGGAGAACAAGGCAAGGAAGCCCAGATAAAAAGGCGAAGAACATCACAAACAAGCAAAAGCCAAGCTAAACACGAGAGCCTCCAACTCTCTGTAGGTAGCTCACCCCTGTAACAGATACATTCTTGAAGAATTCCCTTCAAGAAGAGGTATAACACACACACACACACACACAGGAGTAGGGTGTTACGCCTCCGTGCGGCCCGAACCTGTCTAAACCCCGGTGCACCCATCTTTCTCGCACTAGGGCGATCATCTCCCACCAGCCACTGCATTTATTTCCGTTCCCGCTTATTTCCCAAACAAGCTTATCCAGGATCATCCCCCCGGCCGAATCTCTAAAAAGGGGTCTCTCGGGATCCCTGCGACAGGAGTTCATCCTCCGACGGCTGGCGCGCCAGGTAGGGGGGAATATCCCTGGATTGTTTGTTTCGCTTTCTTCACACAGGAAAAGATGGCCGGTGGGCATCGCCTCCAGCGTTTCGGCTCCACTTCCAGTGACGGGACGCTGCCCGACGCCAGAGGAGGCCCAGTCGCTGCTGCGTACCAGCAACAGCCACCATCCACGTGCGCGGTTTTTCCCTCTCAAGGGGATCAAGGCGCTGGGCCCATCAGGGCCGCGGCCGCCGCTGCCGACGCACTTTCCGACCCCCAGCAGGTGGTCGGGACCCCGGCCGCCAGGTCCGCCTCTGGACCGCGTCAGGTGCCACCTCGACGCGGGCTCGCTTTCAGCGAGGCCAGCCCAGGGAGCGCGCTGCTTGCAGCACATGCTCTCCTTAGGCACCCGCCCGTTCAGGCCACGCCGAACACTCCGGAAGGCCGGTGGATACAAGATGTCATCGCTTTGGTCGGCACTGCTCGTCGCCAGGTGCAGGCCGGGAGTCCTCGCACCACTTCCCGGCATGGTGTCGCCAGAGCCGGCTCCTCAACGGGCAACACCCGCACGGGCCGAGGGGTCTCCAGGCGGAGTGCCATCCCCCTGGTCGTGTCTGAAGCCCGGGACCTTCGTTTGCGCCTTGACGAGCGGAGGGACCACGAGGATGCCCGAGTTACTCTCGAGCGTCAGCGGGAGACCCGGCAGGGGGTCGGGGCAGAGGACCAGGCTTCCTCTCTCCCGGCCCAAGGCCACCGGGGATCCCCGGCTCGCCGCCACTGACCACCGAGGACCCCCGCTCGCGCTGCGGGGTACGGCACCGGCTGCCGTGCCTTCACCGCCGAGCTCCGCCGGGTCAGGTGGCCTTCCAAGTTCCGCCCCGAACTGCCGGAGAAGTACGACGGGTCCATCGACCCCGTCGAGTTCCTCCAGATCTACACAACGGCCATCCAAGCGGCCGGAGGCAGCGAAAAGGTGATGGCAAACTACTTTCATGTTGTCCTGAGGGGCTCCGCCCGCTCTTGGCTTATGAACTTACCCCCAGGGTCTATCGGCTCCTGGGATGACCTGTGCCACCAGTTCGTGGCCAACTTTCAGGGCACGTTTACGCGTCCCGGTTTGGAGTGCGACCTTCACGCCGTCCAACAGCAGGAAGGGGAGACGCTACGGCGCTTTATACAGCGTTTCAGCCAGGTTCGCAACACCATTCCACGAGTGGCCCCCCATGCTGTTATTGTTGCTTTCCGGCAGGGCGTCCGCGATGAGCGGATGCTCGAAAAGCTAGGTACGCACGAGATTGAGACCACTGCGGAACTCTTCGCACTGGCCGATAAGTGCGCCAAGGCTGCGGAGGCTAGGGCGTGGCATGCTCCTCGCCCCACCTCCGACCAGCCAAGTTCTTCCCGCTCCGACAAGCGGGAAAAGAAGAAGAGAAGGAAGCACGAGGCCGCTCCCGTTGAGCCAACCCAGGTCCCCGCTCACAGGGTGCCGCAAGAGCCCGATCGCCGGCAAGGGCGCCGGCCGGATGTCGATCGACGCCCCGTCAGGGCCCCTGCTCGGGCTCCTCCTCGGGCCTCCGTGCCTACGAGGGCCCCGGCTCCAGCTCCAGCGAGGGCACCAGCTCCAGCGAGAGCCCCGACACCTGGCCGAGCTCCCGCTCCAGCAAGGGCCCCCGCTCCCGCGGGGCCCGAGCCAGGTAAATGGTGTCCCATACACCAGACCAGATGGCACGACCTCACGGAGTGTCGTACGGTCAAAGGACTCGTGGAGCAGCACCAGAGGGAGCGCAACGAGTCCCGCGGAGGAGGCAATGCTGAGGTCGCCCCCGACAACGCTGAGCTCGGCTTCCAGGAGCCCGAGCACGCCGTCGCCTTCATCAACGGGGGCGCGTATACGCCTTCCTCGCGCCGTGGCATCAAGGTCATGCGACGCGAGGTGTGCTCGACAACCCCGAGCGAGGAGGCCGCAAGGCCCCTAAGGTGGTCGGATACTTCGATCACGTTCAGCATGGCTGATCACCCCGCCAGTACTGCAGCCGTGGGGCGACTACCTTTGGTAGTGTCCCCCACTGTCTGCAATGTCAAGGTCGGCAGGGTGCTGATCGACGGTGGTACCGGCCTCAACCTCCTTTCCAAGGAGGCTTTTGAGAAGCTGCAGGTGTCTTCCCGACGCCTAAAGCCGTCGCTCCCTTTCTGTGGAGTGACCCCTGGGCACTCCCTGCCCCTCGGGCAGGTTGAGTTGCCTGTCACGTTCGGGAGCCGGGACAACTTCCGCACGGAGTGCGTCCTCTTCGACGTCGCGGAGCTCCCTCTCCCCTACAACGCCATCCTCGGGCGTCCGGCGCTCGCCAAGTTTATGATGGCCGTGCATTATGCATACCTTACGGTTAAGATGCCCGGCCCCGCAGGCTCCATCTCTGTGATCGCCGATTCCTGCGGCGCCGTCTCCTGCGCTGAACAGTCATACATGGCTCTGGTCTCAGCGCAGGCCGAGGTCGATAGCTCTACAGGGGGCCCGGGACCCTCTTCATCCAAACCCCGACTCGCCGCCGATACCTCTGTTCCAACGAAGGAGGTCGTGGTGGGCGAAGACGCTACCCAGGTTGTCCGTATCGGCGGCGACCTGGGCAGCAAATAGGAAAGCGCGCTCGTCACCTTCCTCCGGGCTAACGTAGACGTGTTTGCCTGGCAACCGTCCGATATGCCCGGGATCCCTAGGGAGGTGATCGAGCATCACTTGGCGGTGCGTCCGGACGCCCGCCCGGTGAAGCAGAAGATCCGACGGCAGGCGCCAGAGCGCCAAGAGTTTATCCGCGAACAGGTCAGCAAGCTCCTCAACGCCGGATTCATCCGAGAAGTCCTCCACCCCGACTGGCTAGCAAACCCAGTCATCGTCCCGAAGGCCATTGGCAAGCTCCGCATGTGCATGGACTACACCGACCTAAATAAGGCTTGCCCTAAAGATCCCTTCCCCTTACCTCGCATTGATCAAATTATAGATTCAACTGCGGGATGCGATCTTTTATGCTTTCTAGATGCAAACTCTGGGTATCACCAGATTCGCATGGTCGTAGGGGACGAGGAAAAAACTGCTTTTACCACCCCGGTGGGGACTTATTGCTACATGTCAATGCCTTTCGGCCTACGCAACGCTGGATCATCCTTCCAGCGCGCTATTCGTATTACTCTTGACTCGCAGGTTGGCCGTAACGTCGAGGCTTACATCGACGATCTCGTGGTCAAAACCCGAGACCGTGCCACCCTGCTCGAGGACCTTGCCGAGACTTTCAACAGTCTCCGTTCTACCCGCCTCAAGCTCAACCCGGAGAAGTGTGTCTTCGGGGTGCCGGCGGGCAAGCTCCTTGGTTTCTTGGTCTCTGGCCGAGGGATCGAGGTCAATCCAGAGAAGATCCGGGCCATCGAGCAGATGCGACCCCCGGTTCGACTCAAGGAGGTCCAGCGCCTCGCCGGCTGCATGGCAGCCCTCGGGCGCTTCATCTCCAAGCTCGGGGAGCGAGGGCTCCCCCTCTTCAAGCTTCTGAAGAAATCCGGTCGTTTTGACTGGACGCCGGAGGCCGAGCAGGCCTTCCGCGACTTAAAGAAGTACCTTACTTCGCCACCCGTATTGGTGGCTCCCTCTCAAGGTGAGCCCCTACTACTCTACGTTTCGGCCACTCCTTAGGTCGTGAGCATAGTGCTGGTGGTGGAGCGCGACGAGTGTTTGGGGCCGGGTGCTGGGTCCCAGCTCCCAGAGGCCCCCGACCACTCACTTGTCCTCGCGGCTCCCCCTGGGCAAGGGGTCGAGCCCGAGCACACTGCTCTTCCCAGCCAGGGAGTCGAGCCCGAGTGCCCGGCCAGCCCCGACCGTGCCGCCAAGCCTGGGGGCTGCGGCAGCCCCCCGGGTGGAGCCGCCGTCCGGGCTCGCCGGGTGCAGCGACCGGTGTACTTCGTCAGCGAAGTCCTCCGGGAAGCCAAGACAAGATATCCCCAGGCGCAAAAGCTACTCTATGCCGTGCTCGTCGCCTCCCGGAAGCTGCGCCACTACTTCCAGGCGCACAAGGTCTCGGTGGTTACCGCTTATCCACTGGGACCCATTCTCCGGAACCGGGAAGGCACCGGGCGCGTTGTCAAATGGGCGGTCGAGCTGGCGGAGTTCGACCTACACTTCATCAGTCGCCAGGCAATCAAAAGCCAGGCGCTCTCCGACTTCCTGGCAGAATGGACGCCCGTCCCCTGCATTGTCCCGGAAGAAATCTCTGCCTATCCCGGGCACGACGCGCCCGGGTACTGGGTCATGCACTTCGACGGCTCCCTCTCGCTGAAAGGCGCAGGGGCCGGAGTGGTTCTCACCTCCCCAACGGGTGAAGAGCTCCGGTACGTCGTACAGTTGCAGTTCCGCGCATCCAACAACATGGCGGAGTATGAAGGTCTCATCGCCGGCCTCCGGGCTGCGGTGGGGCTCGGGATTCGTCGCCTCCTGGTCAAAGGGGACTCCCAACTGGTCGTCAACCAGGTATGCAAGGAGTACCAGTGCACGGATCCTCAAATGGCGGCGTACGTGGCTGCAGTCAGGAAGCTCGAGAGACGCTTCGACGGCCTCAAATTGCGGCATATCCCTCGCCGCGACAATGCTCCGGCCGACAAGCTCTCTCGCCTGGCCTCCTCACGTGCGCGCGTCCCTGCCGGAGTCTTTGAAGAAAGACTCGCACGGCCTTTCGTCCTGCGTGCCGAACAGGATGAAGGGGAAACCTCGAACTCAATTCAGGGGACCCCGACGGTGCCCTCAGTGGGAAGCCCCGTCAGGGCGCCGCCGTCCGGCGAGTGCGCTGTGCTCGCCGAATGTTCTCAAGATGCCTCGTGGATGTCTGACATCCGAGGGTACTTGAAAGAAAAATTCCTACCCGAGGATGAGGCGTCTGCCGAAAGAGTTGCTCTGCAGTCCAGATGCTATGCCATAGTAGATGGGGATCTCTACCGGCGTAGCGCAGGAGGTGTCCTCCTGAAATGCATCTCCCGGGCAGAAGGCGGCGATCTTCTCGCTGAGGTCCACGAGGGCGAGTGTGGTGGCCATTCATCGTTCCGCACGTTGGTCGGGAAGGCCTTCCGGCAAGGTTTTTACTGGCCTACAGCTCTCCAGGATGCTTCCGAGCTGGTTCGGCGCTGCAGGGCGTGCCAGTTCCATGCAAAGCAGATTCACCAGCCAGCTCAGGCTCTTCATACCATTCCCCTGTCATGGCCTTTCGCGGTCTGGGGTTTGGACATTCTGGGTCCATTCCCCCGAGCAGTCGTGGGCTATGCATACCTATATGTCGCTATCGACAAGTTCACCAAGTGGCCGGAGGCGGTCCCAGTCATCAAGGTGACCAAAACACGGCGCTCCAGTTTATTCGCGGCATCACCAGCCGCTTTGGCGTCCCGAACCGGATCATCACTGACAACGGCACCCAGTTCACTAGCGCCTTGTTCAGGGACTAATGCGAAGATCTCGGCATCAAGCTCTGCTTCGCTTCCGTCGCTCATCCTCGGAGTAACGGGCAGGTCGAGCGCGCCAACGCGAAGATACTGAAGGGCCTCAAAACCCGGACCTATAACGTGCTCGCTAAGCACGGAAAGGGATGGGTGGACGAGCTGCCAGCCGTGCTGTGGGCTAATCGGACTACGCCAAGCCGCACCACTGGGGAGACTCTGTTCTTCCTCGTCTATGGCGCCGAAGCAGTCCTCCCCTCCGAGCTCACTCTGGGCTCCCCTCGAGTACATGCATACTCTGAGGGTGAGCAGGAACGGCAAAGACGCGACGACGTGGACTACCTGGAAGAGCGCCGGCGGCGTGCCGCTGTCCGGGCGGCTCGGTACCAGCAGAGTCTACGGCGTTATCATCTGCGCCATGTCCGGGCCCGGTCTCTCGAGGTGGGAGACCTAGTTCTCCGACGCGTCCAGTCGCGCGAAGGAATGAATAAGCTATCCCCTGTGTGGGAAGGTCCCTTCACCGTGATCGCGATCCCTCGGGCGGGTTCTTTCAGGTTAGCGACGGAAGAGGGACAGCCACTCCCAAATCCATGGAATATCGAGCATCTTCGACGCTTCTACCCGTAGAATGGTCGTGCTCGCAGCTCAGGTCGGCAAGGCCGGGGGCTTCTCCCCGTCCAAGTAGTCCAAGGGCTCCGACCCCTTGGGTAAGTCTCTATCACCCAACCTTGTAAATATTGTACATTCAGTATTTCAATAAGCAATCAATGTGTCGAAATACTTTTTCTGGATTCCGTATGTTTAATCTGTCTGGTGAGGTGCTCGATTGTGCGAGAAAAAGTTCGCTCTCTCTCTTTTTCCCCGCTGATAAAAGAATCCCGATCGGTGTGCATGCGAGCAGTCGCCGCTGACTTACGTCCGGCATGGTAGGCTGTGGTGTTCGGTGTCATGGCAGGCTCCCGGGCACTACCGAGTTTTGGGGTGCTCTGGGTAATCCCATCACTCGAGCTGCTCGAGTAGTCCGGAGCTCGGGCCCCCGGAGCGGGCTGTCGGTGCTCGGTCTGGTCTGTCATACCCGGGTGCCACCGAACCGTAGGACCTCTGGGTTATGCCTCTGCCCGCTCTTGTCCGCCGGTTTGGGTGTTCGAGAGGTCTCGGGTCGAAAATGAGAGCAATCTATAGCAAGTACCGCACTAGCAGAGCGCACCAGACAAAGAAATTCTATTTTCTCTCTTAAGTCAGAGGCTGGCAATCGCGAGCAGTTCGGCCGCGAGGGTTTTAATGCCCCGGTCTCTGGTCGGCCCCAAGGGTCCTCGGGTGGTCCTACCACTTAGGCATGGGTGGTCGAGATCACCCGACCCCAGGAGCCTTGTATGCCTCTTGGCACTCGGGCGCTCCGTTGGAAAAATCAAGTTCCCGGGCACCCGAGCTCGGAAGCACGTCCCTCCTGGATCGGTGGGCCGGAAGGCCGACAGCTGTCCGGTGAGTGGTTACATTCAGGCAAGTCTGCTTTCGGTAAATTTATCTTCCCGAGTCATTCTCGGGGGCTCTCGCGCCTTAATCTGTTCAGTGAGGTGGTTTCCTCGCACGCAAAAACCCTGCCGCGCGTCTACTTTTTCCCAGAACGACAGAACGGTTTGCAGAAAGGAGTAGCGCGCGTGCGGTAATGTCTGACCGAAGCCCTTCGTGGTGGTCGTTTTGTTCGGTCCGCTTTTAAGGACCCCGAGCACTACCGAGTCCTCGGGTACCCTGGGTAATCCTATCGCTCGAGCTGCTCGGGTAGTCCGGAGCTCAGGTCTCGGGGGCGGGCTGTTAGTGCTCGGTCCGGCCCGTTTTAAGCCCGGGCACCACTGGACCGCGAGGACTCCTGGTCACATTCTCGCCCGCACAAGTCTCCCTTCTACTAACTGAGTGGTCGCAAAGTGAAAAAGTGTTCACTAGGCACGGCGTGTTCCGAGCGGGATTGATCCATCTCCCGGGCAAGGAAGTTTGTGTCTTTGTTCTTAACTTAGGCAATGCGGACTCGCGAGAGCTCAAAGGCCGACTGCGCCAGCAACAGCGATCAGGACCACTTTATCCTGGGGGACGGGAAGGTCGGGAATGGCCCGACTGAATACTCCCCGGGACTTCAAGATGAAACTCCAGAAGAAGCATCAAACACTCAGAGAAATTGGAGTTGCGAGCTTAAGGAAAAACTGCCATTAATATTCACAAGATATATACAAGGCATTTTCTAAGAGTTCACTCCTACATCTACATTCATCAAGACAACAAAAGAAAAAAGACTACAAATGATCTAGTCGGCCGCAGAGGCATAGGCTGAATCCTCTGAGTCGTCCCCGGGGGCTGGCGGCGGCGGCACCTCTCGCCTGAAGCCGGCCGCCACCACGGCGGCGGTACTCCGGACCGCTACCCGGGCGGCCTCTCCCTCAGCCTCGACCACTCCCTCCCGCGCCGGCTCCAGCTGGAAGTTTGGGTCCCTACTTCGGTAGCAGGCCAGAACGTGCTCGGCCACTGCATGTGCCAAGCCACGTCCCTCCCGGGCGGCGAGTTCCTGGACTGCCCAAGGCAGGGCATCGAGGCGCTCGCAGACCTGCTGCAGCCCCAACACTTGTCGTGCGGGGCCATCGCCCTTCTCTCCTTCAACGAGCCGTCCGAGACCACCCTTCTCTACGGCCCGCCGCATCCGCCGGAGTATGTCTTCCAGCATATGCTCGAGGTTGACCCGCGAGACAAAGGCGGTTTCGAGCTTCTCCTTGGCGGCCCGCAGCTGCACCTCGAGTCCCTGGTTCCCGACCGGACCGGAAGAACCGCCAACTGCTGCGGGGGCGACAGCCTGCTTCGTCTTGGCCACCATCTCGGATAAAGCGCGTTCGCGGGCGGCTAGTTCCGCCTCATGCTTCGCGTTCTGCTCCGCCCTGGTCGCCATGGCCGCCGCCGCCGCGTCAGCCTCGCCTTCTCGACGACTCAGTTCGCCTTCTCGGCGACTCAGCTCGCCCTCCCGCCGGGCCAGCGCGTCCACTCTTTTTTCCCGTTGGGGCGTACTTGAGGTCTGGGTCCGCAAGTGCCACCTCTCAAAAGCTTGCCACGTGACGTCTGTACCAGCCTCGGCCTCGACCGCGACGAAGGGCCCATTCGCAGTCTCCGTCCCGTCGCCTACCAATGGACCCGGGGGCTACTGTTGGTGTATTAGGAACCAGGGGTCCCTGAGTCCCAAGACCGGACCGGCCGTCCGCCACATGTCACCATCCCGCGGGGTCCACCCTGCAGGAGAAGAAGAAACTAAGTCCCGGGGGAAGGTGCTCGGGGCCGTAGCCTCTAGGTTCCCGAGCACCCCGGTTCCCCGATGATCCGCAGAGTCCAAATACCGGGAAGGAAGTGCTCGGGAGAGAGTGCTTGGGGCTGCACGTGGCAGCCCCCGAGGACTCGGTTCCCCGAAGGTCTCATCCAAGTGCTCGGGAGAGAGTGCTCGGGGCTGCACGTGGCAGCCCCCGAGGACTCGGTTCCCCGAAGGTCTCACCCAAGTGCTCGGGGCTGCACGTGGCAGCCCCCGAGGACTCGGTTCCCCGAAGGTCTCATCCAAGTGCTCGGGAGAGAGTGCTCAGGGCTGCACGTGGCAGCCCCCGAGGACTCGGTTCCCCGAAGGTCTCACCCAAGTGCTCGGGAGAGAGTGCTCGGGGCTGCACGTGGCAGCCCCCGAGGACTCGGTTCCCCTAAGGTCTCATCCAAGTGCTCGGGAGAGAGTGCTCGGGGCTGCACGTGGCAGCCCCCGAGGACTCGGTTCCCCGAAGGTCTCACCCAAGTACTCGGGAGAGAGTGCTCGGGGTTGCACGTGGCAGCCCTCGAGGACTCGGTTCCCCGAAGGTCTCACCCAAGTACTCGGGAGAGAGTGCTCGGGGTTGCACGTGGCAGCCCCCGAGGACTCAGTTCCCCGAAGATCTCACCCAAGTACTCGGGAGAGAGTGCTCGGGGCTGCACGTGGCAGCGCCCGAGGACTCGGTTCCCCGAAGGTTCGCGCAAGATCGTCCGACGACTCGAAGGGTCCCATCGTCGGGGTGTCAGCCAGTCAAGGGCCCAATGCCGCATTTAATAGGCACGCGCGGCCTGACATCCTGACATTCTGAGCTGCCCACGCCCCAGTGTCAGACCCTGCCATGCACTGGCAGGGGGCGTGGGTCCATTAAATGCACGGCAGTCCCGTTTCATCTGGATGCCTCGGGATAACGTTGCCAGAATCGAAGCGCTCCGCCTGCCACCCTGCCCTGGCAGAAGAACAAGACAGGGTGGGCGCACCGGGCACCTCTGAGGCTGCCCGGTGGGCCCCCTTAATGGCGCCGGAGGGCATCCACAGTGGCGGGTGGTCGGATGCGCGCCGCATTTTTCCACCGCCCCTGTCACTTCGCCAAGACGGAATGATAACGTCTTTCTCCGTGGCACCTTGGTATTTGCGCCCCCTCTTTTCCATTCTGGATAAGTCAAGGTCGGCGCGCCTATAAAAGGAAAGGATAGAGAGCCCTTGGAAAACAGACGGAAAAACAAGGAGAACAAGGCAAGGAAGCCCAGATAAAAAGGCGAAGAACATCACAAACAAGCAAAAGCCAAGCTAAACACGAGAGCCTCCAACTCTCTGTAGGTAGCTCACCCCTGTAACAGATACATTCTTGAAGAATTCCCTTCAAGAAGAGGTATAACACACACACACAGGAGTAGGGTGTTACGCCTCCGTGCGGCCCGAACCTGTCTAAACCCCGGTGCACCCATCTTTCTCGCACTAGGGCGATCATCTCCCACCAGCCACTGCATTTATTTCCGTTCCCGCTTATTTCCCAAACAAGCTTATCCAGGATCATCCCCCCGGCCGAATCTCTAAAAAGGGGTCTCTCGGGATCCCTGCGACAGGAGTTCATCCTCCGACAGAGCATCAGACTATTCGGTCAGGCAAATTTCAGTAGAACAGTGTTATGTATTTTGGGTATAATTTTTCGCTCCGAACTCCGATTTTGATGATCTTGGGCTCTATAAAAAGCTTGTGAAGAGCTCTACAAGATTATACAGAAATCCATCCCATTTGATAACATCAAAATTCATGAAACAGGTCCAATTTATTCATCTTTTTGTTCCGGCTTTCGTGACTTCTCTTTTGTTGCATTCATAAGATCTACTAAAGCATATACTTGACAAACATGTTAGTCTCATTGATTATATTGTCATTAATCACCAAAATCACAATCATAACCTAATAGAGTCATTTTCGTTACATCGTGGAAGACTTTTCTGACATGTTGTGGCTGGGTGCAACAACAAACACCGTCAGGGTGAGCCAATGGATGCGCTCTATTTTGTTCAATTGCTTCTAACTTCTCTCTCTGTGGAAGTTTTTTTTGTTCCTGTTGAGAGAGAGGCGGATCTGGTCTCGAGGAGAGAGAGAGAGAGAGAGCACACACTTAGTAGCTGAGACCTAGTCCGATCTAGATCTGATCATGGGTAGTCTGGCCTGGTATATTTGATTCGGTTCGAAAAAATCCGACCTAGCCATTGTGCAGGCTAACCTCGGGTTTTAAAAATAGACTTGCAACTCCTTTCGAGCTGTGCTTTAAAAATAGGTCTCAAACTCAAAAAAACCTGAGAAAACCAATGTTGGGCAGACTCGGGCTTAGAAACCCGGCCCAGTATTGGCCTTGGGCTTAGGGTTTTTCAAAGCCTAGCCTGAAACTCAGCTCGGCTCGATATTTGAACAGGTCTAGTCCAATCCAATGCAAACATGTTAAGTTGCGTCATAAACATTTGCGTGAATTGCATCTTGCATCAGGTAATTTGTGGAACCGAGCCCTTTCTTGGTTAGTCGAGGGTGTTGTCAAGCACCACACCTATCCTTCCTCGAATCCGGATGTCCACCTCCTTTCTCAAGTCAATGCTAGAGCTTTTAGTATAATTTTTTTAATAAAAATAACACCAGATAGTTTATATGGTTTGCAATCCATGACAAGTCATGTTTATGTCTTCTGTTTCACATAAAACACTGCGTCTTTGTGTGAGGCATGTCTTATTTTCCCCTCACCCTTTTTCCTCCATCTCCGTGGAAAATTAGTTTAGAAATGCCTGAGGTATAGAAGTTCAAAATGCTCTAGATGTGAAAGAAAATAATACATGCTGAGTTTATAGCAGACTCGGATGAAAAAAACTATTTACATAAAAAAATTAGCACTAGACGAGATTCAACTGGTGCATCGATCGGCTTAAGGTGTTGTTTTCCCATCTCACTTAATTTACTGTGCATTGATAATTTGTGATTACCGCTGATCTGCTACTTTGCTTGGTTGGGGACGTAAAAGGGTTCAGATTTGTTGCAGCGGGGGATGTATGACTGAATGTGGCTTAAATTTCTGATTTGTGGCAGTTTCGTTGTAAAGTTCGTCGGTTCCCTTCCTTATTGATGCATGTTTAAATTTTGTATTTCTAGATTTTTTTAAAAAATAAGCACCGAGGGAAGGATGTTCCTTAGGATTCGCCACACCTCGAACCCTGACTGACTTAGTGATATGGTGCTCGACTGACCGTTAGCATCGTGAGATGCTTGGCTTATATTTCTAGATTTTATCCTCATTTGATTCTTTATTTTGTCCTCATCATGCATATAGTGGGAGGGGCTTATTACCCAAATTTCGTTTATAAGCGGAAATGTGAGATTCAGATTGCTACCATTGATATTTGAGGCAAAAGTTCACTTATAATGTCCTCAAATTTTAGGGTCATTTTCTACTGCAAAAAAAAATATATTAGAGAGCAAAGTTCTTAACTTATGTACGAATTCAATTTTGAATGTCCCTTTGTTCTACAGCACATCCTTTAGCTGATCCACTTATTATTCTTGGCTGAGTCATTTTTTGATTCTTTACTATTAATTTCTTCTATGCTTGCATGCTATTATGGTTATTAGCTGGCAAAGAACTTGGAACCACTGTCTTGCAGTAAGTTGCAGAAAGAGTGCAATCTCACATTTTTCATTGTAGTTTCGTAGATATGTAGTTTGTACCCTTTTTCACATTTTCCTGAACCAAAGAATGTTTTTTTAAGTGTGCTCTCAATGGCATGTTGGATTGCAGTAACATGACATTTACAGCATGCAAGAAAATAAACTCATGGATAATACCGAGCCTCTTCTCACGTGACCTTTTACCGTTGACCCACCGTCCACGTGTCACTCTCTCATTCACCACTATAATGTATAGTGGGAGGATTTGCACCGCCCCACTGGCATGCCCGCTGCCCGTTAAGGATGCAGTGTGGCGGGCCACGCCGCCAACCCGTTGGGCTAGCTTGCGCTACAAGCCCACATAGTGTAGTATCTCAGCTCACTTAGTTGGAGTAGGTTTATACTAGGGATGGTAATTGGATTTGTGGGTTTTGCGTCCGACATGTATGGATTTGGATGTGATTTTTGTTTACGGGTCTAGTGGGTTGGTACCGAAATGGGTGTGAGTCAGGGAATTTTTTATATTTTCTAACATAAATATTTATTTAAATATATTTCGAATGAAAAAAATTAAAAAATAGATGTCTACCACTCTCTTATAAGGTGATTAGATCTTTACCGCCCCTTGAGAGGACGGTAAGCAGTCCTACTCGTACCACAGGCCCTTACCACCCTCCCATAAGACGGGTATGCTTTACAGCCCTTAAGAAGCAGTTAGCCCTCGTGTATGAACAGTGACCCATGAGAACAGTACTAGGTGACTTCAATTTCTATTCCCATATTCTCTATTCAGAAGATCATGTTCTGTTGCTTCAAAAATCCTAAAATTTTTTTTACGTATTTTATAATCCATATAAAACCCATTAATTAAATTCACTCAAAAAAACTGTGTAGAATTTAAATTTAAATTCTAAAAAAATTATCACATTATATAAGAAGAATATTAATGAATTTTCTCAGATTTTTAAAAATTTACTTGAGACCTTAACAATTGTTAGACATTATAAAAATAGTTTTTTTTAGAGAATTTAAATTTAAATTCTACATAATCTTTTTGGGTGAATTCAATTAAAATGGGTTGCACATAGATTATGAAATATGTAAAAAAGTTCTATAATTTTTTTAGCAATAAAAGATTACTATTTTAAATAGAGAAGATAAGACCGAAAATTGAAACCACCGTTCCCATGAGTTACTGTGCATGCACGGGCTAACAGTACTTTCCTGGACTGTAAGGCCTACCTGCGCCATCGGAGGGCAGTAAGGACCTATGGTATGAGCGGGCTGCTTATTATCTTTTCAGAGAGCGGTAATATCTAACCGCTATATGAAAGGACGGTAGATGTCTATTTTCGAAAATTTTCTATATAGGTATATTTAAATAAATATTTATGTTAAAAATATAAAAATAAAAAACTCGTGAGTCGGGTTCGGATTCTTGAAATCACCCGTGGATGCCCATCGCGTCGCCCGAGTACCATTCGAAACCCAGCGCAGCGGCCCAGTCGTGGAGTCCCCAAGCCCAACGAGAAACCTAGCGAGTAGCGACAAGCCACGAAGCCATTGCAGCTCCACCTCCGCTGCTCCCTCAGACCCTCACCCATTCGCCGCCGCCGCCAGTCGCCCGCCACGCAGCAAGCCATCAAACGAGCATCGCCGAACCGGTCGCCGGTTTGAATCCGCCGAGGCGTCGTCCGTTGTCTTGATTCCATCCACGCCGACGACCGCAACTCGTTTGGATTCGGCTGCTCCGTAGCCGCCGCGAGCCCGCGAAGTCGCGAACCTCCTCCAGTCCTCCTTCGCCCTACCACCGAAGAACAATAACGCCAGCCGGCCAGCCACGTCGAGCCGTCGATTGGATTCGTGTCTGGATCTGGAACTCTGGATTCGCGTCGTTCGTCCTTGGTCTGGATTCGTGTCGATTGGAGCCCGTGAACCTCCTCCTTGGTTGGTAAGGAATCCTAACTTGCTGTTTCCGATTGATAGTCTGAAAAAAATCTGAGCACATGAATACATGATGGACCTCGCACCTGGAATGTGATGACGGAAAAGTTAGTAAGGAAAAACACACATTTTTGCATATATTCCATACACTGGAGATGAGATGAAAGATTAAAAGGTTTGAATACAAAATGGATAACTAAGATAAATGAGAGAAACCATGATTTAATTTGATGCGTTTCTGTTCCTGCCACTGGATAATAGCAATGCTGCTGCAGAACTAACACAAACAGGAATAATAACAATGCATGACCATCACTAGAGAGTAAAATTGTACTGTTCTAGAAGAGATACCGGATTTCGGGTCCCCCATCGGGTCTCGGGTCCCCGTCGGGGCCGGGGCCGGGGTGGTTTTGCATCCGATATGAATTTCGGGGCCAGGTCGGGTTTGATGGTTCGGGTTTTGGGTCGGGTGCGTTTTCACTCCACTCGACCCCGACCCAACCCGTTGCCACCCTTAGCCTATGCAGACTGTCTGTGGGTCCCGGCGGCGCCGCAAGCCAGTACATAGTAAAACTCCCAGCAAGTCTTCACAGCACAGGCGGGCAACATGTACAAACGTAGTAGTTTTTTCCTGATTAGTTTTGGAAGCTTAATAAGCATGCAAGCGTACACGCAACGCATACATGCATGCAAGCCATCTTGTGGTGGCATGCAGGCTGCCACAAAGCCCGCCAAACTCTTTGTGGTGGCGTGCGGGCTGCCACAAGTGCCCGCGTACAGGCTTTGCAGCTGATGCGGACGCGAGGCGGGCAACCGCAGCCTGCCCCACCTGCATCTTTACTGCCCGTTGCCTGGAAACCGCCTTCTAACTCTTATAAATAGACCTGGTCGCAACTGAGTGGTGCATACGAGCGAGCAACAACGAGCAAATCCCTCCTAGCCTATAGGAGAAGCAGTACAAGCTTGTACTTGTTTAAAATTTTGGGTAATTAGGGCAAGCAAGCTATATGCTGTTGCCCTACCTACATTACACCTTTTATAGTTGTTATGTTATTACATTCCGCATGCATTTTATACATGGTTTTTAAAGCGGTAAGGTGAGGCAAGGTGATCCACCCCCTTTCAGCTGGCTAGGCGCTTAAGGCACTTGACGAGGCGATGCCATATATACATGGAGTATCTAGACCAAAGGAAAAATAGGAGAGAAAAAAAGAGGAAAAACAGGAGAGATGGTCAGTTTAGGGGTCATCCCATTCAACCTAGTAAGCCCACTTAACCTAAGTCAGCCCATCATAACCCACCCAAGGCATGCAGCCATCTTAACACACCACCTCGAGCTCCACAAGCCACCAACCATTGTAGGGTTTCCTTCTGCCATCGCCTCTTCACTTCTTCCCATTGCCCTTCAATGCTCCCTTCCACATCGAGCAACGTTGCCTCAACTCCTCCGCTCCCCTCAACCTACTCTGCTCCTCCACGCTCCTGCAACCTCTTTCCTGATCAAAACCGACAAGATTGGCGAGGGTGGCGCGGCCAAAGAAGGTAGGAGATAGTGGAATTAGACAGAGATGGGTAGCGCGATAGTGAAATCAAGCAGAAGGAGGGCATACAACATGTAAACCATGGAATCGAGACGGAGAAGGGCACGAGATGGCGGAATCAAGACGGAGAAGGGCACGAGATGGCGGAATCAAGACGGAGAAGGAACATGTGTAAGAAGACGGGGCGACGCCTTGCCCCTGTGGCGACCGAGTTGCGCCTTGTAGCCTAGGTGCCGCCTTAAAACCATGGTTTTATATTCATAGTTGTGAGCTTGCTTATATTCTGCGTGCATTTTACTTTTAAGTACGAGCTCCCATAAGATGAATGGTCGGTATTAAGTTCATATTTTGTAGTATCTCTTTGATTTGATACATCAGATGTTTTTGCAGCGAAGCTTTTCTCTTGCCCTTGAACTTGGCTCATATTTACCTGCTTTTGCCATTGCACCTAAACCCCATCCCAACCAGCTCACTCGCGCAAGGGTTTGGAGATTTGTGCGTCGTCGGGTAACCGCGCAGCCGCTCGTCGCCCCTCTCCACATGGAGAACCCTCTCGACGCCAGGAATCGACGCCACCCCAGCCACCTTGTTACCGTGGCTGCTCTAACGCGTCCACTCCTTTTGCCGGATCCAGATGGGAAGCCACCGCCTCTAGACGTCCGCTCCTCGTTCCCTGTCGCCGTTTGCCATTCCCTGCCGGTTTTCATCCACGCCTGAGGCCGCCCCTCGGAGCTTATCGCCAACGGTGAGTCCTCATGTTCCCCTCCTCTATGTATTCGTCCTGTCAACTGTTATTTGTTCGCTGTGAAAACCATGCAATGTCCGGAATACCTGTAATTAGTTGATTATTTGTGCACTGCAAAAACCACTCTTTTTGCTGCCAAATGCACTGTTTGGATTTAGAACTGATGCGGAGAAATGCAGATGGCTGGTAATGCCGAATGACCTATGAGAAAACTAGGATTGTATTGTGAGATATAATATGGGAGGTGAATAGCCCGGTCTATTTGCTGCCCAAACCGAACAGAACAGCTGCCGCATCCGACCCATTCATCACTTTTCCTTCATGTTAGATGTTATCAGGTGGACAATTCAATGGGCAAAGTTGATGGCCTTCATTGTTTAGTTTTCTGCACGTGGACTAGAACAACAGTACTACTCACGTATCACCTAGACACGTTGTGTTCCTTTTTGAAGTCACAATCTATTCAAACTTAAGACCATCTGAATGCCCATTGACCAATGTGCTATGGCTATTTCAATGGTTTGACATTTCTTAATTGTAGGGTTTGCATGTAAGCTGTTAGTGTCATTTCTTTTTAAGATTATACTAACATGTGTTTTTTCAAATTTTATGTATCACCAATCCGTAAGATCTTTTATTCATGCCGCATTTACATTACTTCTTTTCATTTTCCCTCCATGGTTCATATATCTCCAAAGCTACATATGTAGGCATCAAATCCTGCAGTAATACGCGGGTTGTCAACTAGTATTCTTACATAGAGATGGCCCACTACCTGCAATTATGATTTCTAATGCTCACTTGTCAGTTGGCCACAACACTGGCAAAATTACGCTCCTCCAACCATGGATCCGAGATCGCAGCATTTGTTTGGTGGTGCAGGCCGAGAGATTGGTGGAACTCCAGAAATGGAGGGTATGAATCACTTGCCACCTACACTCTTTGCCCTCCCCTTGCATTTGCAGGCTTCTCATTTGCTGTATCTTACTCTCTCTTTTTTCCTTGTTTTTTTTCCTTGTAGGAGGCCGGAAGGCAGCAGTGGTGGACTTCTCTGTCACAGATGCCAAGGTGGTCTGCAATCTTGTGCGACGGAACGAATCCGTGGTCAGGAAGAAGCGGAGGTCCTCTCTCGCTTGCGTTGCTGTCTTCTAAAATCTACTGCATTTTTTGCAATCCAGATTTACAAATGATCGTTGCATTCGCCTCTGCAGATATCTGCTGTCAATGTCTCCCGGACCAGATGGTCACATCAAGCACGTGAAGCGGCCCAAATTCATGAAAGAAGTGTGAGTAATGTACCCTGCACGCCTGTTCTTGCTGATGAACAAAAAAATTAGTAATTAGCTACCACACATAAATACATACCGGCAGTGGTGAGGCTAGAACAAGAGGGGGCCAATTACGCCCAATGCCACCGCAGTTATACAAGTGTAAAATTAGCAATGTAGTAATGATATAATTAATAACTAAGAATTAGAGATCAATCCTTCTTGTTATTGGGTAACAAATATTATAGCAACTACATGTGATTGTAGCGTGTTGAATTATTTCGTGTGTTCACCCGTCTCTTAATGGTGTTAAATATGACAAAAAAAGAGAGAGAAAAAACAAGTTCAAGACTAGCCGTAGAGAGTAGAAAGCAGATGAAGCATCACTAAGCCTATACCTAGGTACCAGAAAAAACTTTGCAACTTTGGCCGCCATTATGCTCTGCCAGTGCATACCGGACACTTTCATGCTCTACTGCTGGTTAATTGCTTCACAGAATAAAACAGAAATGGATGATTAGTGGGGCATTTCTTCAATTTATTTTGTTCTGTGGTTTTAGGAGAAAATTTGTTCTGGTTAACAGGGGCTTGTGGCTTGCCCTTCTTTGCTAAAGTAAAACCTCCCCATCACAAGCTAGTTGCTCTTGATTGCCTTATTTCTATTTTCTACTCTACATGTTCTAGTCATTAGTATCTTAGTAAGAAAACAAAACAAAGGCTAAAAAAGCTAAGTGTTACATTTCTCTTCTTTACAGATACGTGGCTGAGTCATATGTCAGGGGGGATGAGGTAAATTTGTACTTGCCCAAATAACATAGTTTGCACTTGCATTTCTGTTATAAGGACTTTCTCTTTCATTCATTGTTTTACTTAAGTTCCATTGATTTAGGTAACATCCACATAGCATCATTTAAGGGCTTCTGATGGAGAACTATTTCTGTTGTTTGCCAAAATGTATATATGATATGCTCTTGTTACTATGTCATGGTTTGCCTAGAATTTCTTTTGTAAGGCATTTCTCTTTGATTTTCTGTGCATTGTTTTAGTTAACATCGACGTAGCGTAAGAATGAGCTTAGCTATGCGTCTTATTTCAGAAATATGTTTTGCAGCTATCTTGCGAGAGAGTAAGAACCCATGTTGAAAGATGTTTTGGTTTGGATCGCAATGGCTGCAATCACCACATAGTTCAGGATGGTATACAGCTTTTTAACCTGCAAAAAGAAGAGGATGGCTCTCTTACTCCGAACAGTTTGAAGATCATGCACCGTACAATCAACAAGCTAAGCCTTGAAGCACTTCATTCAGTTGCTTGTATTGTCACCCATAATAGGATTAGTTTTGAGAAGACTGGGCCAAGAATGAAAAATATCATAAAGGACCACCTCCGAGCTTACTTGTCCCGATTAGATAATGAAGACAGCAACTCTCAGTTGTCCCAGATTTTAACTAATCTGTCCAGTTATCAGTCTGATTGCGTGACCATTGCAACACCTGTTACACCAAGACTGTTGACATCATTAAACCAAGCTTTAGCTGGACTCAAGGCATTGCCCATGCAAGCTCTTGTTGCAATGAATAGGAAGCTTAGAGAAGAATCATGTCCCCCAAGATTTGGGAATGAAGGTCGAGCTGCCACAAGCTGGCATATTGCTGAAGTGATAAAGAAAAGGTGTGATAAGATCATATCAAAGCTTGGGGAAGGTATTGACCTGCCAAAGCATTTAGCAAAAGCAATGTCAGTGGTGAACCTATGTCGGAAGGAAGATTTGAGATGCATGGATATTTCACATTCGGAGTTCTTTCCATTTTCAAAGCAGGTTATCTCCTTGCAGAATGATGTCCTGAATGCTCTGTGGTCACTTGAAGAAATGAAGCATGATAAGCTGAAACTGCTCCGTCCAATATTGCATCAAAGCTTGAAAGATAAGAGAAAGAACAGGAGGTTCAGTATAGATGTGAGACATTATTTGGTAGAATGTTTGTTTGAATGTGATGAAGGTAATTTACCAGATAAGGCACTGCAAGTCATTGCTTTTTTCCATCGCATGTCTCGCAATCAAGCTATGCCCACGGAAGAGACAAAGGAAGCAGAGATAGAGGCTGTCTTGAATTTAAGCAGTCAGCTCAGAGCTGTAACATGTTATGATGCAGCAGGAGACCCCATTGATGATCTGTTAATGAAGTCATGGAGTGCATGCCCAAGTGATGATCACCTTATAAACTTAGATAGTGAAGACTGCAGCAAGGATAATGACTTCATACTCACAGAGACCAATTACTTCAATTTTGGTTCTCAGCAGAATGTGGATGAGCCCTGTAGTTCCAATAGCTTGCCTAATGCTGCTGATATGAGTGGACAATATTCAAGTGGAACTATAGGTGGTGCACATTGTGTTCCCAAGGCTAAAGATTTTGAATCCATGTTCGATACTCGTGGGAGATGTCGTGGATGGAGTGGATACGCTGCAGGTGTGCGGCATTTCAGAGACAGTGAAGCTGCTGGTAGCGTGACGGAGCCTCATTTGAGTAATAATGTTGGTGCAAGCAATGTGGAAACGACTAGATGCTCTAAAGGTCGCCCTGAGATATGTGATGAGACTGCAGTGGATGCCCACAAGCTTATCGGACTTGTTCTGGAAAACATGTTGCTTCCAGAAAACAAGGCTGATGAACTCACGGGACATTGTCTTGGAGAAGGTTGTATTTCTCAAGGTCCTCAAGGTACATTGTAAACCATCATTAAAGTTTTTTTTCTTTTAGTATAACCTTGTTCATTTATCAGCACCCTTGTACATTAATGTATTGTTTGCCACCATAGCTCTTGTGGCAGAGGACAACCAAAGCGCTGACATTGTGATTAATGCTGTAAAGAGCATCTTGCCTAATTTATCGAAAAGGTTTTTCTTCTTCCTCCCTACCCTTCCTCCCTTGTGTTGTTGCGCACACAAACACTCTAATACTTTGCATTTCCACAGCTGCATTGAAAAAGTTAGGAGGATACTTAATGGTGGTGAGCAGTGAGGACAGTCTTCAGGTACATTGCATGGGTTGCTACTTTGTTTTTGTTACATAGTCTAACCTGTGACTTGATATTTACCTAGTATGGTTAAGTTATGTAGAGAGAGCATGATAGTAAGTACAACTAATAGTTAAAAAAAATGATTGAATTCCATTTTGCTAGGTTGGTAGAAAGCTTATCAAGTACATATGGTCTTAAGTACTGTACAACACATCCTAATAAGATTTTTACTCCCATCAAATGGTTGTTTCGAACCATAAAGCCAAGCAGAAAGATCCAGGAACAGGGACAATGACATCTAACAATCAATATTGTACACAATTGAACTTCAGAATTCCAGTGCAGGATTTTGGGCAATTTCTCTCGTATATTCCTTTTCTGTTGGAGTAAAACCATAACAGTTTCAGGAAAAAAGAAACATCAAGTGTCACCAGCTTCTATTTGGCTCCTAGTTTTCCAGTGATATTTTGACATTCATCTTGCAGAATCCTGAAAATAAATTGCGATGGTTCATTTCCAGCGTTATTGCAATTAAAATATGGATAAGTAATGTTAGGTTTCCTAGACTTTACTGTACAGGTGAAAACCTTACAAAGAACAAACTTGTTCAACTTTTTTTCCTTTACAAATGTGAGAAGACTAGCAATGGCATTTCACACCTATATATGTTCCCGTTCTTCTGTACCTACATTTTGGTCCGAGTTGGTTCGAGTTATAGTAGTAGATGACTAGATTGCTATAAGCTTAATTAGTACCCACAACTCCGATTTGATACAATAACAACTTTTCAATCCTCAATTATTCACTGCATTAGTCTCTTTTTGCGAACATGTGTGGTACTTTGTCCATGTATAATTTGTGCAATGACTAGTGAGTAGTGACTAGTGAGTGATTCGATCTGTGAATACTATGCATTTGTAAACACATTTTGTGGATGGTAAATTGAGTGTATTTGACACAATTGTGAGTGATTCACAAACATTATTGCCACCTTTTGTGAATGATTTCCTGTGGTTCATTCAGTATGTGCAAGTGCTGCAATACAATGACATGTTGCGAGCACCAGTATGGTACTACTTTCTTCATGCTTGTTTAATAACTGTTACAATTTCATGCATGCGAGGATACCTAAGAGATTTTTGGTACGGCCTGCTTTGGAATATAGCAGCATGGTACTACTCTCTTAGACCACTACATTCAAAATCTTCTGATGTAAATTAGCTCTTTGTAAATGGGGGTTAGGTAAAACCTTTTAATATGATGTTAACATACGGTGACAAATGAATTGGACCTGTGTCCTGTCAACTTTTTCACATTATGCTTTGATGGTGGGTCAGGAAGACCATCTTATTCTGATCTGTGGCTTACATTATTTAGATGTTGATCATCTGCTTGGATATTGCATTATGTTATCTAGCTGTTTAGCTGTTGTATTCTTTCTCGTAAAGAAGTCCAATATATGCAAATCAGTAACCACGTGTTATGTGTATATGTGGTTCTGGTATGCAAAACAATTATGAGTACTTTCATCTTGAAGCTTTCTTTGTACTTACAGAGCAGCCCTAGTTTTATTTTAAGCTTGACTTGTCCTGTTTAAGAGAGTTTTTGTCTTATAAGATGGATATTAGTGTTACTTTCTTTGCTAGGATGAACAAAGTGCCTGGCTTCTAGTCACGTGCCTTTAATTGTCTACCGGATATGGCCTGGTTTATGTATTCTTAGCGCAGGAGGATTTACTCATGTTTCTTTTTTCTTGGTTGCATGTAATACAAGTTCACTATAACGAATTCTCTCAGCTTATTACCATTGCAGGTACAGGCTGTTGGAGAGGGTTCAAGGTAGCCTGGAGGGTTCAATAGTACTGATTTTTGGAGTGTGGAGTGGAGCTCATTTAGTCAAACTTTAAAAAGTGATCTTTCAAGTGGCAATGCCTTTTTGGTCGTTGCTGAATTCATTCACTTGCATGGTACTTCCCAACTTTAGCTTTCTATTAAGATCCAGGATGTAATACCTAATTGTTGAATGGCACTAGGAGGAATTCTAAAATTCTCATCGAAGATGTATGGGCTGTGGTACTTCGGCTATAGTGTAAAATTGTGAAATTTCACCCTTTGACTCGGGTTGGTAAGCTTGCAGTCATGTGCAGCACCAGTTAAACATTTGTTCTTCCTACTATTATTTTCTTTTCCGCAATTTATGTTGTTAATTTCATGTACTCGTTTGTTGAGTGTGACTTGTCATACTCACCCTCGCTTTAAACTACAGCATGTGAATAGTGGACTAAGCCAAGCAGGGATGGGGAATGGGAACGACTATGCTTTAGTGACCTCTTTAGTTTTATTTTTCGTATCTACTCCTTAATTGACTGAGATGGAGAGATTTTAGTCGATGAGGTTAGGGCTATTGGAGTTAGGGGAGGAGGGGTTTCTGGTGGGGATTTATGGTTGTTGGGCTTAGAAATGGGTGTGGGGCTGGCACAGTGAGGTTGCGGGGACGTTGTTGGCCGCAAGTGAGCGACGGACATCTGGTGAGCCAGTGTGTGGGCGGAGGTATCACATTTGTCTCAGTTAGCACGGCGGGGGCTGTACCTGGATCTGGTGGCAAGGATGGGAGCAAGCGGGGGAGTGAGCTATCGTGCGTAAGAGAGAATATCGGGTGGTTGAAGACCATGATTGGACGTTTGGATCATGGTTAGACGGTGGAGAGCTGTCAATTGATGCCAATCATAGTATCATTTTTCGCTCAACTAAAATATAGTCGGACCCTTTATTCTTTTACTCACTTGTAAAATGTTCCTAAATATGACTAAAGAATGCAAACCGTGTGGTGGTTGTGATATACTTTTCTGTATTTATTTTTAGCCTTACATGGCTACAAGTTAATTTTTATAACTGTGGTGGCTGTTGTGTCTAGGCCCAGTTTGGGTGACCAATATATTACTTCTGTGATTAGATTTCACTCGTATGAAGTTCCCTTGCTTCTATAGTGAAAATAATTTTTTAATCATGCTTAGCTACTAACTCAAATCAGGGGTTCATGAACCTGCAGCCATCACGAACTAAAGCCAGGGGATATGCAAAGAGGGGTTCATAACTAGCTTTGTTTGCTCATTTTACGAGTTATGATTTATATGTCCTTATTTGATCACTTTGCAGCACCTAAATTCTATTCGAAATGAGATGCTCAATTGGGATGATCAACGATGTAAGAACTTATATGGTTTTCCGAGCTCTGTAAAGATGTACCTCTTATCCGTAGTCTCTAAATTCATTGGCTTTTTTAGATAGTGCATACTGTACTTATCGATGAATTCAGCATGATAATGCTTGAGGAGCACTGTATGAATGTCTGTACTTACTAGATTATTGTTTCTTTCTCGTGCAGGATGATCAATCAAACGGATAGATATCTGCAAATCCATGGAAAAAAGATGGTTTTTTTTTTATCAAGGTGGTTTCATTTGAAAAATTGGCACCTTGGAATTTAGTACTGGTGCATATATTTCTGTTTGAGAGGGATACACAGTCATCTGATAAGATAGTTGTAAATTGAGTGCATTGCAAGACTAATCACGTGCCAGATTTTCATTTTCTTTTTCGCAGATATATTGTCATAGATAAGATTACTTGTTACTAACTATGTCAGACAAATCCTTGCAATGGAAATTTAAGTTGATTACCTTTTCAGCGTTGATTGATATTTTGCACTTTTAAAGAACGTGTGAGTGTAATTTGTAATTCTGTATGCTGCTTGAAAGCCATGTCAGGGAGCGTTGTTAAATTTCTGAAGACATCCGATAATTTCATTATATTATTAATATAAATACTCATTTGTGTAAAAATTTTAAAAGCATTTCTAACATTCTAAACACACAACAAAGCACTATTATGCAATGTTTCTATATTGGTAGATGTGTGATGTAGATGTATCTATAAAATCATGTCAACATGTGTGAACATATATCTAGCGTCTATATGAAATTGTCTTATATCTCCTATGCTTAACAATTTGTGTCACGCTTAAGACACGCTTTGCCAAAATGCATCTACGTTCCCTTAGACATGAAATAAAACATATCTAAGGGAAGTTTTCTAGTAGTGAATATCCTGTTGAAAAGGAAATAAAGAAGAGATGCTTGCGATTAAGAAGGTTTTCCTATACATTATTTGCATGCTTTGCTCGTTGAGAGATGCTTGCCTTCATCGTCTACATCATTAGTAAGTACCAACAACCAAGATGAAATCAGCATTGCCACTGTCATTGCATTTCCCTTGATTGACAAAATGTAAGTAAAAAAAATATCGAATTAGCTATTACGGGTTGACCTTTTTTTGCTAACCAAAGGTCATCCACCATACAAAGCTTGCCTACCCCTGAGTAGCCTCAGCCCGGTCGGGTGAAACCCGCAAATCACGAAACCTGGTTGTCTCAGCCCGATCCGAACCTGAAACGGTAAAGGATAGAAATTGGCACTGAACCCACACTCGTCCTGTGCCCGTCATTTTTTAGCTGTAGCATTCTTCAGCATACATTAAGCTGCAACTCGATTAGTCCATCATATATGTTCCAACACAAAAGAAGAGCGCAATTTAGATATGTTCCAACATAAATGAACAAAATCACAAATTAGCAATTAGTACGATTGTGCTTTCAGCAACAAAATGAACATATAAAAATCGTGTACAACAGTCAGCAGATTCAGCAATCATGTATGCATCTGATGTGGGCAGTGGTGGCGACACCGACATGGTGTCGCTGCTCCCCAGCGTCTGCATGGCGTTGCTGCATCGTCGCAAGCGACTTCTCCTCGATGTCCTTCGCCATCGCTCTCGCCATCTGACCGAGAGTGACCACGCGTGGACTGGCAGCCTAAGGGGGTGACACGAACGGCAAGGCCGAAGGGGTCGTCTTGCATGGGCGCGTGCTGGCAGTGGCTATGGGAGAACCAGAGTTACTCCTTGTTCGGCTGGGCCTCTGTGGACTGCGGTGCTACGCTGGGTGGTTGGGCTTGGGTTGCCTGTGTGAGATCTCATGTAACCTGTGGGCACTCATGAGCGAAACTTTAAACCCACATCTAACCCGCTCCATCTCAATACTCGACCTACTAGATCCATGAGCAAATTTTAGTACTAAACCCACACCCACCGAATGTAGAACTATCTAATACCCGAACCTACGAGTTCAATTGCCGTTCCTACCTAAGATCTTTTGCTAATGTTCTAATAATCTATAGATATAAACAATTCAATCACAATATTCTTGCGAAAAAAAAGAGAAGCTGATAAAGTAACACATAAAAATATAAAAGAGAAAACTGAGCAATGAAAATATCATATCACGTGGATTTAGAAAAGATAAAAATATAACAAACACATATGTTTAAGATGTCTACGAGAGAGAAAAAGAAAGAGCAAGGAAAACAAGCATTTGATAACCAAATATAATGAGATTTGTTCTTTACATAGAAGATAAAAAAAAAACAAAGAAACGAAGTTTCACTCGAGCGGTGAAAAAAAAAACTAAAAGTGTATCTAGCCTCTAAATATGATTTTGATAATTAATGATAATATCTATGAACTAATAATGATGTTAAGAATTATTAGTATGTTATTTTATAGGCGTTTTATAGAGGAGAGATATGCATCAAGATAGATAGACTTTAATTGATGCTCAGATAAGTTAATGACAATACATATGTACTAATAATATTATTGAGAATTATTAGTAGGTTATTTTATAGTAAGATATATAAGTAATAAGGGAAAAATGCACACCCCCCTCATAAGTCACTCCATTTTTGAGATTCCCCCCATAAGCCATTTTGTTGCAAAAAACCCCCCCAACGGTAATTTAGATTTGCAAACCCCCCCCCCCCCCCAGCAATTGTTTAATCCAGAAAATAGGTTTTCTTTAATATAAAAAATATGTAAATTCTTTAATAATTTAGATAAAGGTTTTAAAAATGATTCCTTTGGTGAAATAAATAAAATGAAATGTTTTTAATTCTATTAATCTTATATATATGTTTTTCAATGATAAAATAAATGTTTTAATTATGTCCCTTAGAGGAATAAGGATATAATTTTATTTATTATTTGTGTTCGCAAATAACGACAAATCAATGGAGACTGATGCTAAATCTTGCCGAACTCTCTGCATCTACGGAAGAGAGGCCGAGCGCTGGAATGCGGCCAAGTGCCATGCTAATGGGTAGGCCAGCCAGGCAAATTAGAGAAGATTCCCTTTATACCATTGCAACTTATACGTTTGCCTTATGTGTTATCTAAAATTAAAAACATAGAAAACCTAGAAAAATTAAAAATTCCCTTTATTTTCTAATTATTTACCATTTTTCCATAATTAAAAATATAGAAACCCTATTAAAACATTATTCTAGATTTTCTAAATTTTTCTCATAATTAAAACATTTATTTTATCATTGAAAAACATATATATATATATAAGATTAATAGAATTAAAAACATTTCATTTTATTTATTTCACACCAAAGGAATCATTTTTAAAACCTTTATCTAAATTATTAAAGAATTTACATATTTTTTATATTAAAGAAAACCTATTTTCTGGATTAAACAATTGCTGGGGGGGTGGTTTGCAAATCTAAATTACTTTTGGGGGGGGGGGGTTGCAACAAAATGGCTTATGGGGGGGGATCTCAAAAATGGAGTGACTTATGGGGGGGTTTGTGCATTTTTTCCAAGTAATAAAGTATGTATTCGTTGGGGAATGTAATAAGATTAAGAAACACATCGATATCTTTGAGCTCTTAGTGATGCTCATAACGAGAACGAGAAGCTCAAAAAATTTGACAATAAGCATAAATGCAAAGTTAGTTATGGAAGATTAAGTAACTAAATGTATAACAATGTCAAAGAGTTTTATGGACTAACTCATGTGCTATGTGCTTGAGAGTGGGTGGATTAGTTTCCATATGAAGATTAATAATAAGCGTGAAAGCTAAGTTACTTATGAAGATCAAATAACTTAAAGTATAAAATTATCAATTATATTTTATAGACTAACCCATATGCTTTATGCTTGAGAGTGAGTTTGGGTTAGGATCCATAAGAAGGCATAAGTTGAATTGAGATATTCAATACGTTAAGTTGGAAGAGCAAGATTAAGATAAACTTAGTGAATAATTTATATGCTTGATGCTTGTGGTTCATGCCTCAATGGTGAACAAATGAATTCATTAAAGATGTCGGATTCAAAATAGCTTCGTATGATAAGACGATGAAGGGCAAGCAATACTCACGTGCAATAAACCATCCGATGGTGAAGGGCAAGCAAATGGCTTGACGCTAAAGGACCAATGCGATGGTGAATGGTGAGTGAAGACTTTACGCCAATGGACTGTACGAGGCCATGTGAAGCTATAGGTGATTCACATCAATCACATGAAGATCAAGAAGGGAAGCAGGGATGAACATCATCATCAAGCTCAAGTGAAGAGTTGATGATGAGACTTGAAGAGTTACGAGAAGCATCGAGACTAGGGTGATGTGTTCGTCAAGTCCAATAGGATTGCTCAAGGCAAAAGTATAACTAGAATATGTTTTCTAGTTTTATCGATCTTAAGGAATTTGGTGGGAGACCAGATTATAGGATCGATAGCCGTACTATCGAGAGAGACTACTGAAAGCATTGCTCGATTGTGGTGTCAAGTGCTCAAACCATGTGCTTAATGCGGGATGAGTTTGTGTTGAAAGTTTGCTTTAGAAGTCTAGTGCTGAAAGTGTGTGGAAGTATTAGATGTATGGTTCCGAAAGTTCCTAGTGTGCTTGAACGGGCTTAAGTATGTGTGCAATTTGGAAGTTTCAGGTTATACCCGGAAGTTCTGGGTAGCTGGAACCTTCAGATGGGCTTCAGGTAGGGGTGCTCTGTCTAGGCTATGTGAGAAGATTCAAAAGTTCTAGGTGGGTCCGGAACATCCAGATTCTAGTGAGCTTACCTGAACCCTCCTAATGGAGTACTGGTTAGGGGTCCTTTGTTGCTGTGATCGTGTGCAACCTGAAAGTTATGGGGTTAGGCTAGAATGCCGTATAACAGCTAGTTTCTAATAGTTGGTATTCTTAGAACCTGGAAGTTCAGTGTTGTGCAGAATTTGTCCAATGGCTAGATTTTTAAAAGTGGAGTATAAATACCTCTTGGTTTCCTTGCGTGCATAAGGTTGCTTGGCTGGCTTTGTGCTGGTGGTGTAAGGTATTTTGAACTTGATGTTCCACCTTTGAGTACTCTTCTTCCCTCTCTAGCAAGATTTGGTGAAAATCAAGTATTGATGGCTTAGTGAATAAAGAGAGAGGTGTGTGAGGGGTGTGGTGCTTTGGTAGTCCACGGTTGTCAATTGGTTGTGTGTTTTTAAGCACTCAGTGTGGATCGTGCGTGAGTTCGAGAGTTTGTTACTCTTGGAGACCACTGTCTCCTAGATGGCTTGGTGGAGCAATTACTGGCGACCTCCTCAAGTGAAGCTTATGAGTAGACCCAGAAGTGGTTGCGGAACTCATTATCTCTGGACTGGAGAAAAAATTAGCTATGATGGAAACTCAAGCTCAAGGGTGACCGAGTTTGGTGAGGAAAATAGTTAAAAGAGGTCCGACTCAAGTGCGATCGAGTTTCCTCAACGGAAACGTAGGATATCAGTGAATATTCGAACTTCGTAACAAATCAAGTGTCTTCGTGTCTCCTTTATATTTGTGTTTATTTTCTATAGACTTGTTTATAATTTGTTCTATCTCATTTTATATATCTTTTATAGAGTCGATTTGCATGTTTATATCTTTATTTATGATATCAATTTTTGAGCTCTCTTGTATATCTTACTTCGAATTGTTGTGCTTATTTATTGTCCTAGGATTTTATTCAATCACACTTTATTTAGAGTATTAGAGCACTAGTTTGATCCAGCATTTTAGGTTCTAAGTTGAACCTGAGGTTCCAAATTAAATATGAAAGTTTCAGATTCTATATAGTCCTATTCTAAATTTCTGAACCCAGATATTTCAGTTTCTATATAATCCGTTGTATAATTTTAAATTCAAAAAAGAACACCTATTTGACCACTTTAAACGACGTCATTATCCTTCCAAGAGATAACCCAACAAAGTGTAGCATCAAATGGTAAAGAAAATGTGGCAAAAATCGCGGAATATCGGCGAGAAAGAGAAATTTCCGAACCAGTGCGCGTCCGGACCAAAGTGGGCCCCACAGCGAACCCCCTTCGCCGCCCCCTTCTTCCCTCCCGCCGTCACCGCCCGTCTCCTCGCTTGCTCGGCGGGCGCCCTCCTCCTCAGACGACCCCGCCCCGCCCCGCCGCGGGGATGGAGTCGGACGGGGACACTCCCGAGCTCGCCGGTAAGCCCCAGCCTCGCTCGCTCGGGTTCGCTCCGCGTGGCGGTCTCTCCTCTTTTTGCCGTGGGCGATCGATCGAACGCCGAATCCAATCCGTCCGGTTAGCTGCGGGGATGGAATTGTTTGCTTGCTTGCTGCTGCTGCGTGGTGATGATATACTACTAGCGGTAGCCTAGTCCGTACGTCATCCATGGCTCGATTCGGTTAGCTGCGCGTGTTAGTACGTTGTCGGCTAGCTATGCTACTACGGTGTGATACTAACATCCACTGGATGCTTTCTTCTTAGGAATTACTCTCACCCCGGTCTGGATTGTTTGCCCGGCATTATACACAACTTGCCCAATTTGATGTTATACGCGTCTCTCTAGCACCGCTGCCATTCAGCAATTAATTGGAGCATTTGGTAGGAAACATCGCCCCGAAGCGGCACCTATCTGTGATTCAAAAGCGGTCTCTTAAATTGGCATCTATTTAAATCTGTTTTGCTCCTGGTTCTGTTTGTCTAGTTTTCCACACTAGTGCGTTGTGGTTTCTTATTCACAACTCTTGCGGTTTTGCTGGTGTTATCGGTTCAGTTCGTGCCTCTTTTTCATATTTTAGTAGGGAAAACTATGAAAAAGAGGGACTTTCCACTGGAAAGGTTCAAGGCTTCAACATAATATAGCTCACTTTTCATTGATATTTAAAAGGAAATTCTGAACATCCAACTTAGACAGACCGATTTTGAATGCATACAAATGCAAGCTTCCATGTTTGTGAGATTTTTTTGTGTACTATAAACAAGTTTTTTATAGCATCAGGTATATTTACGGTAATGAGGGGAAAAAGGATTTCACATAAAGGGATCAAAATATTATCCGTGTTAAAGATTCCTATTGGACGGCTATTGATTTGTCAGGAACACATGCATGAATATCCGCAGTTTAGTGTTTCCAGTTTATTGTGCATTGGCAGCATATCAAATTATTGAGAAGCAAGTTTGGAGATGTAAGAGCTCCCCACAAGGCCACAGGAAAAGAAAATCTTAACACATTCAAGAATCCTAGATATTTGGCCTCCGTTTGTTTAATGCCAAAAGCTTGGTAATATTATATATTCTTTGCCTCTTAATTTTTTTGGAACCAAGTTTGGCCAAAACGATGGCCAATTTTGCTGCTCGGATTTTGGTACGCCGATGCTTGGCTCGGTTTCCATGGGCAGATTTGGGCACAAACCAAACAACGCCTAAATTATGAGGGGAAATCTATGTGCAATCAATTGAGTTGCAAAATCTTTGTGGCCAAATTGATTGTGCACACTGACTCTAACAATAAACCAAAGAGCTGAAGTAAACGAACATTTACCAAAATTTTAGCTCATATCAACGGTTAGTAGATCTGGTTGAAGTTGTCAAGTTTTGGCAACAGAAACTTTGGCGACATCAGACCAAACAGACCTGTCGATAGAATTTGGTATCTTGCCACAACTGAACAGGCAGCAACTCTTTAAACCGCAGAGGCTTGCTTTGCTCTTTTCTTTCTATTTCTCAAGCAAAGGGGAACAGTAGAACCCCTGTTCGCGGCCGAGCATGCTCCCGTCCACCGTAGCATACCTTCACAACCGCCTCCCTGATGGGATCCATCCTTCTCTCTCACTCGGCAGCAGTTCCTCCTCCCCCCTCCCTCTGCCAGGATGGTGCTGAGTGGGGGTCCATTCAGATCTTCTGGTAATCCCTAACTTGCTTCGATTTCTTGAATTTTCATCATGGGGTCTCTTCTTTGCCATGAGCAATCAAACCCAAATATTTCCTTCTCTTCAATCCATCCAGTGATCCAGTCAGCTGCAGGTGGGTTTGTCTACTGCTGCTGTGGAGCACTAACCTAATCTATGCAACCATCTATAGCTTGATTTGGTTCTTGTTCTGTTTCAGCGCAGGATCAATTTCACAGGGGTCCTGTGCTGTGACACCATGGTGCGGGTGTATCCAACTATGGGTAGTACTACTGATTGCCGCTTATTTATTGATGCTTTCTTAAGAATTACTCTCCCAGGACTAAATATGCCCATTTGATTTTGTACACGTTTCTCTAGCACCGCTGCCAAAATGTTACCTCTGAAACCCGAAATGGCATCTATTTTGAAATTAAAAGGAACCCCCATAAAACAAATATATGTTTAAATCTATGTTGGGCTTGAGGGAGTGTAGTGAAAACATTCAATTAAGTTACTGTAAATCGCCTTTCTTGATTTAATCTGCATGTGGAGCTAGGAAGTTTGGTATGTGGATTAGTTCAGTTCAGTGTTGCTTATTCAAATGTTCAACAAGTATTAAGGTCAAATTGTTATCCTTGATCCCAAAAGTATGGGCTTCTGCAAAGTTGAGCTGTTACTGTGAAGGCCTTTTAGTCCTGCAGAAAGGGGAAACATTTATAGAAACCTTTCTTATTTTCGTTAGGTTCAAATCTGGCAAGAATAATATTCTACAATAAGAAATTTGATAAATTACAATGTAAAGTTTGTTGTTTTGGAAAATGTCATCAGATGTCGCACTGATGTGGAACCATGACCCATGTCAGTCTCATGGCCTGTTGCAGTTTACGGAACTGCAAACTTTGTGGTGCATTTTCATCAAATTTTCCCTTTTTTATATTCAACCCGATTCATTTACTCAATATTATTTGATTTCCGTTCCATCATGTTGGAACGATCCACTAGTCAAATGTTTGTTTTGGCTTGTGTGGTGGATGGAAGTGTATGGAGGAGTAAAAAGATCTACATATGAATACAACGAGTGTCATTAGCATTAGATTGCAAAAGGCTGTTGGGTTTAATCTGATATCATGCAATGTACGGCTGCACACTAGTAGCCCAGTAATATTTTATCGAACAAATATACATCTGTGAATATGACTCTCAGTTCATTGAAGTGCCATTGAGCTTCTTTGGTTTCTTTTCTTTGAAGATGTCATGTTAACACTCCCTTCACATGCCCTAAATTAGGTCTGAATAACATGCCTGACCAGACTTGTTTTTTCAGCACCTGAGTTACTTTGGAAGGCATCCTTTCTACTGGCTTATACACATTTCCTTGGATGACTATTATCAGAACTTAAACCTTTTTTGTTTTATGCCTTGTGGTTTGCAGTGTTAACAAATGTTTCTAATGCTTCAAGTGCACCTGAAGAAAATAGACCTTCTGGTGACAGCAACACTGTTTCAGAAAATGCCCAGGAACCATTGAGTTCTTTTCCAGAACTAGAGTCAAATGATGCTAGTGTTAACACAGAAAAGAAAGATCCTTGCATTTCGAAATGCAAATCAGTGGAAGAAATACCAAGAACAGTGACTGTAAAGAGGTGCAAGAACATTGATTCAAAGAAAGTATCCTCAAATAACTATAATAACTCAAGCTTTACTGGTAGTCCGGCTCTGAAAAAGCAGCCAAGAAAGGGGGACCATCATGTTCAACTATGTGAAAATGGAATATCTCACGATACAAAGCCTCCTAGCACAAGGATATGCATAAATTCAGCGTGTAAAGCTGTCTTGAATTCTGATAATGCATTTTGTAAGAGGTGTTCATGTTGTATTTGTCATCATTTTGATGACAACAAAGATCCTAGCCTTTGGCTGGTCTGCTCATCGGAGACTGGTGATAGGGATTGCTGTGAGTCATCCTGCCACATTGAGTGTGCACTTCAGCATCGAAAGGCAGGATGCATAGAACTTGGACAATCTATACAGCTTGATGGTAACTATTGTTGCGCTGCATGTGGAAAGGTTATTGGAATACTTGGGTGAGTGATTTTGCATCTACCTTGGACAGTAATCTTTATTTCTAGATGGAAAAGTTCTAAATGTGACTTGATCCATGCTACATGAAGCATTGTTGGCCGCTGTCAGCCCCGAATATTCTTTTAGCTATCTGATCCAGACCTTTGCACCATTAACTCTATTGGGTTTTAAAAATTTTTATTCTGGATGATTGTCAATATTGGTGAACATTTTTGCACTCTAAATATTGGATGAAGCATTCATCAGAATGATGTTTGTAGTTACGTATAGCATTCTGTGCTGATGAGTTCTGCTGTGGTGAACTTTTATTCCTGTATCTCTTTTTTTCTTCTTTTGCAAACATTCTTTGTTGTTTTTTAAGTTAATGACATCTTTGAAATATGTTGAGCAGGTGCTGGAAGAGGCAGCTGGTGGTTGCTAAAGATGCTCGTCGGGTTGATATTCTCTGTTCCCGCATATATCTGAGTCATAGACTTTTGGATGGCACAACTCGTTTTAAAGAGTTGCATCAGATCGTAGAGGATGCAAAAGCAAAGCTGGAAACTGAAGTTGGCCCCCTTGATGGTGTATCGTCCAAGCTGGCCCGCGGCATTGTAGGCCGGCTGCCTGTTGCTGCGGATGTGCAGAAACTTTGCTCTTTAGCAATTAAAAAGGCAGATGAGTGGCTGAGGTCAAACATTCAATCTGATACAAAACAAATTGGTAAATTATTTCAGTCTTGTAAAGTTTACCTCTTTCCAGTAGATGCATTGTGCAATTGACAGTTTATGAACCTTGTGTACTTCTTTCCATGATGCAGATACGCTTCCTGCCGCCTGCAGGTTTAGATTTGAAGATATTACAGCTTCATCATTGGTGTTGGTTCTTAAGGAAAATGTTTCGTCACAATATCATGCTGTCAAAGGCTATAAACTCTGGTACTGGAATGGCAGAGAACCACCTTACACAGGAGAGCCTGCTGTTTTCCCTAAGGACCAAAGAAGGATACTGATATCCAATCTGCAGCCCTGCCAAGAGTATGCCTTCCGGATTATTTCGTTTACTGAGGAGGGTGAACTGGGCCATTCCGAGTCTAAGTGCTTTACCAGGAGTGTGGAGATCATTCACAAGAATATAGAGCACGGAGCAGAAGGTTGTTCATCGACAGCCAAGAGAGATGGCAAGAGGCAAAATGGTATGTCATCAGGCTTCAAGGTGTGCCAGCTGGGTAATGTCTTCCGGAAAGGATGGGCTGAGGAGAATGGTTACCCCAGTACGATCTGTAAAGATGAGATTGAAGATTCATGTGATCAGAGTGATTCTGTGATACCAGATAAGGATCAAGTCACACATGGTGTCTCCCGCAAGCTCAATCTTAATGAGACCTCGGTCCCAGACCTAAATGCAGATGTAGTCATGCCAACAGAGTGTTTCCTGAACGAGAACGGATGTAGTTCAGGAAAGAACGCATTGACACAGTCAAACGGTTGTGGTGATTGCGAGACTTGTGCCGAGGGGCATGTAGGGAAGGCACTGGCCATGGAATCCCAATCACACAGTCGCAAGCAGACATCAGACTTGGAGCAGGAAACCTGTGCTGATGACAGCAATTTAGTGGTTGGCTCAGCTAGGCTCGTCTCCCGTAGGTTAGGCCAGTTAGATGATAATTATGAGTACTGTGTGAAGATTATACGACGGTTGGAATGTTCTAGCCACATCGAGAAGGATTTCAGAATGAAATTCCTAACCTGGTTTAGCTTGAGATCGACAGAGCAGGAGCGGAGAGTTGTGATCACCTTTATCCGCACCCTCCTTGATGAGCCCAGTAGTCTGGCTGCGCAGCTTTTGGATTCCTTTGAAGAAATTGTTTCCAGTAAGAGGCCAAGAACTGGTTTCTGTACTAAGCTATGGCACTAACCGGATAGACAAAAACTCAAACTGGTATCTAATATTCTAATATTCTTACAAGGGGAAAGTAACCGGGATCATAGTGTAATGCTACTCTTACCTTCTGATAAATGTATATGTAGTTAGCTTGATGTTGCTGTGCTTGGATATTTGCCGTGATGATATAATATATATTGATGGCTCTTAAGAAAGTTCTTATCAGGTTTATGGAGTTCATTCTTCAGCGACATGTTCAGAACCCTGTTTGGAATGTGATAATTTTTTTTCTGGTTCCTGCTAGAATAGAACTGTTTCCTATCAAATTCCTACACAATTCTTATGAAATCCTTGCGTTCCAAACGGCGCCTAAACATTACTGATTTTGAACCTAGCAAAGTAAATAGCTAAGTAATTTTAATCATTGGCGTTCGGGTTTCAATTTCATATGTAACCAAACAAGTCGATGGAAAACTGGAAATTCGTTGTCACGGCGTTCAGATTTCAATTTGTTATGGAACCAAACATGTCCTTGGCGTTCAGGCCCCAACATCACAAAAAATTTAGATAGTCAATAACGATCATTTCGAAATATTGGCCCAAGGGTACATATGCCCACATTCAAGGATCAGCCAATTTGACATAGGGTTTGAAAAAGTGTCAAAAACCGCTTGATATTTGCGAAAACCGGTCAATTCGGTCTGCAACGAATTCTGAATTCGACCGGTTTTCAAATTTGAATTCAAAATATTCAAAAAATCAAAAAATCACAATAAATTCTAAAAATACTAGAGATAATTCTGAGACCTTATGTGAAAAAAATTCAAAATAATATCGTTTGCATCATATTTTATATGGAGGAAGTTAAAAAAAAGAAAAATACTGAAATGGGCTGTATAAACATGATGATTTGATCCATCACGTTAAGGAAAAGCTTAATATGCAAATACATATTTTTCTTGTATAGGACGTATCTTAAGAGGATATTTAAAATTTGTTTCACTTCATTTAGATTTTTATTAATTATCTATGATTTTTTCAAAGTTCACGAGCATAAAGTGAACATGTTAAGAAATGACACTGTAATTAATTTTTTCATGTCGATCATTATTTTTTCTATATAAAGTATAGTATAAGTAAACTAATAAAAGTGTTTTCACTAATTTTGGATGTGCGGTGGGTTAGTTATGAATTAATCTAGTTGCAACGCATTTACATCATCCTGCCTGTTGCAATAACTATTTCATAAATTCATGTATTTTAAAAAGACATAGGACCATGTAAGAAGACTAAAAAAATTGGTTTCATGATTCTGGATTAGCAAAGAATTAATGCATTTAACTAGGTTTAGCAAATATATTTTCTCATAGAAAATAGACAACATTTTCATAAGCATAAATACTTTTATTATGTAGATCATATTACAACGAAACCAACAAAATTTGTTTCACTTGATTTAAATATCAGATGAGCTATTTTCACTTGATTACAAGGAAACCAACAAAATTGATTTTACAATGTTGAACTATTTTTTGTTTTTTCTTGAAGTTCACTGAAATTTGATAAAAACTGAACGCTTTTTGATAAAACCAAACGTTTTTCAATGGAATTCGATCAGTTTTTTACCACAAATGAAATGCGAAAAATATAGTCAGTTTTCGATGGAGCAGTTACCAAATGGTCGGTTCATTTGAATTTTGCCTCTGATTTATAAATTTGTCCGAATTCTCACCGAATTTCAACCGAATTTTCCGGTTTTCACGAATTTCGGAAAATCACTAGGGGCAGTTTTCGAGTCCCAAGTGAATTTTCGAACCTTGATTCGACAACATTCACTACAGCAATAACACATTCAACCAGGTGTTGACAAAACGATCCATTAGTCGGTAAATCACAAGATTTACTAGCTGGAAACACAGAATTCAAATCATTTCAGGGACTCTGAACCCTCTTCCTTCTTCTCCACGGCTTTGCTTTCACCTTTCAGCTCGACATCCTCCATGGCAACCACCTCTGAGTTCATTTTGCACTCTTTTCTTGAGCTTTCCTCCGGTCTACCCGCTTCCAGATCGCGCTCCAGCCGACGCAAGAACCCTTCTTCGACTTCACTCAGACGATCATCGACCTCTTGCTCGCTGTCGAAACAGGTGTTGTACCGCACAAGATAATCCGCCTGTCCTCCAGACCTGCTGATCTGGCTGTGCATATCGCTCAGCTCACAGCTTCCGTCCATGTCCCGCTCGCTGCCAAAGCATTCAGCGTCGTAACGCCTGCTGGATGATGCTGGAGAGGAGTATGGTGTGTACTCCTCTCCCATAGCTGCATCATCGCGCTCCCGAAGCGTCCTCAAGATCAATGTCTTGAGAAAGTTCATGACTTGGACAGCGTGCATTAGGGCTGTCAATGGATCTGACATCTAGCACAGATCAAAAGAGTAAATTTTAGCTGAAGTAATGAAAAATTACCAATTGCTCACGCCTTTCTTGTATGGGAACTACATGCAGATCAGCTCCTATCCTGCAAGAACAGTGGAATGGAGATTACCTGTGTCATGTTGGGGGCAAACACCATGGCTATGTTTCTGGCGTTCATCTTGTTCAGATCCTCCTCTTCGACAACGTCAGACATTAGCTCAACGGCCCAATTGAGGAGCGCCGCCTGAGTGGGGCGCAACAGCGTCACAAGCTCGATGAATTCCCCTTCAGAATTGGATTGCAGCACTTGCTCAGGGGAGAGGCCGTCAAGCACACCTTCTGGAAGTTCCCTGAACCATGCCTGTCCAATCCAAATGCATAGAAGTTTCAGTTCCTTTATTTCATAAAACTGATGCAGAGTGTTTTGTTCAAAATTTGGTAACGGTAGGTGGATGACATTGTAGCTGAAACATAGTTTCGTAATTATCTCATATTTAGTAAGACGCAGATGTTCTACCTTAATGAGGCTGGCCAAGCAGTGAACATCAATGTCCTCAGGAACGACTCCTTTGTTTAGCTGGTCCCTCACATGTTCCTCTTGGTCATTCTCCGGGTTTATGCGAAAGATCCCCTCGGCCTGAAAATGCAACATCAATATGAGCAGATCCGGGTTCACTTCTCATCGAAAACAGTCAGAAAGCTTAGTTCGAAATGGATGACCACCTTCAGGCCTCCCTGGGCATACAACTTCTCCTGCATGAGGAGCAATATCGTTGGCACAGAATTGCCCTTGCCGTCGTAGGTGCACTGCATTGATTCAGCCGATACACCAAATACACTGGCGCTGCAGAAAGGCAAAAGAAAATGAGCTTGCTGAATTATACCTCACGAGTTGATAAGTTCAAACAGCAAATCTTGGGCGAACTTCGTGTAGCGCATCGTAGATTCAGCTTTGTTACAGTGTGCTGTTGATTGGATGAGTGGCTCAGAAATTAGAACTCCATTGGATGAGTGTCTATGTTGCTGTAATTGTACAAAAGTATTTCTATGAGCTATCCTACCATTGACCACAATCTTGCAACTGTGTCTTTTTTAAACAGTGCATAAGAAAAAAGAAAGCGAATACTCAAAATTCAAAATTGCTGCCGTATTGGTCAGATCCAGGCATATAGCTGCAGAAACTGAAGTTTTGTTTTTGTTTTTTGAGGACTGCAGAAACTGAAGTTGCTTGAGTTATCTGAAGAAACTGCATCCTCAGGCCAAGGAGCTGTTCAAAATTGGGAACACTCGGAATCAGCGGCCATCCTTTTAAAAAATCGAAACTTTCACGGGGATTCTGGCCCAGAGCTTCTACACGGAAGCTTTGATTTTGAATCCCATGGTGATGGAGAAAAGGGAGGGCGGGGGGGGGGGGGGGTGGATGGTGGTGGCTCACCTGGCGCTGGGGACGCGGCAGGGCATCTCGACCTCGAACTCGGCCGGAAGGCCGAGGAAGCCGTGGAAGCGGTCGAAGGTGACGTGCGCAACGTGCCGGACGTCGGTGGGCCACCCGATCTCCATCTCCCCAAGCGCAGCCGCTGCCGTTTCCTCGTCCTCCTCTTCCTCCGCTGGCCACCCGGCGCCGGTGCTGCCACGCTCCACCCGGCACGCCACCACGGACCGCCGCACGGCCGCGAGCAGCAGCTCCAGCACCGCCCGACGCCGCCTCTCTTCTTCCCCTCCGCCGGCGGAGCCCCTCTTCCCCCCGCCGCCGCCCTTGCACCCCGCGCTGGAGACCACCACCACCCCCATCATCCCCGTTGACTCCTCCTCCTCCCTCCCTCCCCCCTCACGCAGCAACCCAACCCCAAGACATGGACGTCGCACCCCACTTTCTCCCTCTAAACTCTCCGACCCTCCAGCCCAGCTTCTCTCTCCTCGTCGGACACCTCGGAAACTAGCAGCAGACACACGGATCGGAGCTCCTCTCCCTCTCTACGTCTTGCCAAGTCCTCGTCGCCTCTCTCCCTCCCTCTCGCTGGAGTTCTTGGACAGTACCGAAGCAAAAGCAACGGGCTTCTCTCTCTCTCTCTCTCTCTCTCTCTCTCTCTCTCTCTCTACTTCTTGGAGGCAGCAGCTGAGCTCCGTCAGAGAGGAGAAGCATTAATGAGAGGGCGGAGAGGACGAGTGGACTGAAGTGTGAATAATTTTGAATGGAAAAGGTGCGGGATGCAAAATGCCGCCGGATTCAAACTCTGACGACCGGACCGTGGCTTTGGCCGCAGAAAAAGCGCAGACAGTTCCCGGGCCCACCGTCCTTTTCCTTTTCCACATCTGTTCTAATGGGAGACTCTCATAATCTAATTGTTTGAAAAAGTTTAAAATTTTACCCAAAGGAACAATTTGTTTTTTTTTGAAAAATCACTTGTTTAGTGGTTTACACTAGAAAACCAATTTCTAGCTATAAAGAAAAGGTATTGCTAAACTTCACCTCCCAAAACATGTATTTTTCAGATGACTACGAATAACCATCAGATTCCAATTTAATGATCTCTGGTCATCTTCTTCTTTTGTTCTTTCTCTAGTGCTTCTTTCTCCCTGTGATGCTGTGACACACTCCCTTGCCCCCATCCGTCTTTTACTATCTCCGACATCTCTTCTATCGTCAGATCCGTACTCACCATATATCGTCATGTTAATCAATCCATTTTCCTCACCCCCGCTACCAACCCCTCTCGTTGTCCGCGGCTCTGGTGGCACCACCACCGTCTCGCCACACTACCATACTCCCTCTAACCCTCGGAGTCGCCAATAAATTCTAAAACCCCAAACCCTAATCTCCTCCCCTAAACTTGCTAGCAGCCGTTGGTTCATATGGTCACCTAAAACATCTAAATTTCGAGAGATTTTAGACGCTTGAACTCTAGGAAGCATGATAAATACAACCCTAGGTTTTATGGTTATAAGGTTTAAAAAGAAACTAATCCAAGTCCTTGATCACATTCTAGCTCAGCAGACTAAGGACGTGTTTGGTTGCTCCGCTCCGCTCGTGCAAGCATCCGTCGGTGCAGTCGCTCGAGCTCAGCCGCGTGTTTGGTTGCTCGGACCAGCCCTCTTTCCTGCACCCTCCTGTGAAAATGCATCGAGCGAGCCTGGCTTGCCCAATGCAAAAACATTGTGCGTGATATTTTTCTTATTTAACTTTAGATTTTATTTAGGTACAAAAGTGATCTAAAAATTCTAAATATTTTTTGAGCAAACTAGAGCTCACTAGTAACCCATTTTAATTAGTTTGATTCAAAATCCTAAGTTAATATTTACTTAAAATTCACAAAAAATTATAAAAAATTACTAATATTCTTATCTTGTGATGTACTAATTTATAAAAATATTTTCAACCCTATATTATTTGATAAAAAAAAGTGAGTTCCTTTATAATGCAACATATACTCATGCGGGCAACCAAACACAATCTCTTCTCAGTCAGGCTGAGCACATGCAGCCAACCAAACAGACCCTACTGCATCTCTCCAGCCTGTCTCAACTCAGCCTGCATGATTCATACGAGTCAAACTGAGGATATGCGGGAAACCAAACATGCCATAAAAAATGTGTAAATTAATGTTTTGGTCCTTTATAAGAACTAATGTACTGCTTTGCTTGCTCAATGACATAGATAAACTCTGGAAAACACACACACATATTTTCCATACGTGCAGTTGATAAACAGACAATAGTAAGGTTAAAATATCTAAAAAAGAGAGCCTATTATTCCTATCTGAATATTTTACGTTTTGTTTCATAAAGTTAATTTTTGCATAAAACATCGAGAGCCTATTTGGTTCGCGTCTAAATTTGCTACATCTAAAGTTAGTCACATTATAGATTTTTAAACAGTTGCTTATTTAACTGCTATAAGTATGATAAACTACACTTTGTTAGCTTCCTAACACACATATCATACACTCAATTTTTTAACTAATTTTATCACACTTGTAATTAAAAATTTCTTAGTCACACTTTTTATGACAAACCATACTTAACCAACCTTAAATATGACAAACTTAAACATGAATCAAACATGCTCCAAATTCAGCAAACACGACCAAACCACAACACATCCCAGAAACTTGACCACCAACCTACTCCATATAGACCAAACCGTACAATGCTTCCATACCAAACCACAACACATCCCAGAAACTTGACCACCAATCTAACATCAATTCCAGATTTATTGACGCATATACTTTTTTTTCAACTTGAAAACTGACACTTAGGCCATCTCCAGTGATAAAAAAAAACCGACTCATAGAGTGAGAAGACTCATCCCCACTGCAGAGCAGCTGAACCATGCACATGCAAAAGATTCGAATCCAATCTTTGGTTTGATGTATGAGCATTAAAATAATATTGTTGGCATAAGATTTTGCAACCCATGCAACACATAAATCCTTGATAGCTATCCCAATTTTACAGAAAAATCATAACTTATTTACAAGCAAACAATCACAGAATTTCGAACAACAACTAGAAGAATTATTGTCCGGTTGATTTACAAGCAAATCAACAAAGTAATGCTGTCCAAACCTTGGGGATTTGAGCAGCAGCAAGAACTAACCCTAAACTAGTCTATACGCATGAAGTAAAAGAAAATAGATGCAATGAAATTGACAATTGACTTGATGATGCAATCGGCTTTCACCCCCTCAAACTATTTATTAGGGTAGCTTGAACTTGGGCTTATGGAATAAGACTCTATCTCTTCCTTACAACCTGTCTCTTCGGTCAAAACTATCAAAAGAATCCGAATAGATATAAAAAAATCAAACCGACTCGAACTCGGACTGAACATTGGATGTTCCAGTGAGAACAAAATTCTAAACACCGAAACATACAGTGCGTTCAACCAGGCTAAAACCCTAAACTCTATTTAATGAACACCAGATATTCCGATGTACAATGTGTACTCGCCGGAGTTTTCGACGGACCAATTTCCAGGAGACCTGAGCCTTTTGCAAAAACTTGTATTTATACTCACCGGATAATCCGATATTTTCACTGGAGGTTTCATCGGACTAATTTCTAGAAGAACCAAACTTTCTGCAAAATTCAACTTGAACTCACCAAATAATCCGATACTTTCACTAGAGGTTTCACGGGACTAATTTCTAGGAGAACCAAACTGTCGGTGATATAGGAACTGGGGGTTCCCGAGTCCCGAGGCCAGGACAGGACATTGCCACGTGGCGCCATCCCTCGGGAACCATCTCCCCAAGGGCCCGAGAAAAGCCAGACCCGGGACGGGGTGCTCGGAGCCAAGAACAGTTGGTCCCTGAGTACCCAGAGTTCCCCGAGGACCTGAGAAGAGCCAAATCCGGGAGGGGGTGCTCGGGGCTAAGAACAGTTGGTCCCCAAATACCCAGAGTTCCCCGAGGATCCGAGAAGAGCTAGATCCGGGATGGGGTGCTCGGGGTCAAGGACAGTTGGTACCCGAGTACCCAGAGTTCCCCGAGGATCCGAGAAGGACTAGGCTCGGGAGGGGGTGCTCGTGGCAAAGGACAGCTGGTCCCCGAGTACCCAGAGTACCCAGAGTTTCCCGAGGGCCTAAGGAGCCCCTTGCCGGTGGACCCCGCAAGGGCTCCCCTGTAATGTGTTGTCGGTGGATGAATATCGCAAGCGGGGATACTGAGGGACCCCCTTTGAGATTCGGCCGAGGGGCTGATCCTGGATCTACCTCGTATGTGGATTTAATGCGAATGTATGAGATCTAGGCGGGACGGGTGATCATCGGCTAGTAGGAGTAAATGCGCAAGGAATTTTAGACAGGATCGGACCGCATGGAGCGTACTACCCTACTCCTGTGTGTATAATGTGCTATTAATGCTCTTAGAATGCCTTTCTCTAGATCTCTGTGTTACAAGGTTTTTTGCTCTATCTATCAAATCTTGAGCTCCGGTCTGCAAGTGCCGGTCTCTAAAAACTTGACTTCTACTCGGCCTGGACCTTTCAAAAACTTGTGTTTCTTCGAAGTGCTCCCCCTCCTTTTATCCTGCCGGGGGAGGCTCGGCGTGCCCAGAAAGGGGGCACAAGTTTCCGTACGCCATAAATAGAAAGCAACCATCATGGGGCTACAGCTTGATGTTACAGGGGTTGAAAAATGCGCCTTCGGCCGGTCCCGTCGCCCATTACGCCAAACTTTAGTAGGTGCAGGGGGGCCACCGGCCAGCCGCCGAACACCCCGCATGCCCGCCCGGTCAGAGCAGATCTGACATGGTCAGGGTGGCAGGCGATACGCCTCGAGCCCAGCGACGATATCTCCAAGTCGTTTCCTTTATGGGCCCCGCAGGGTGACGTGCAATGGGACCCGTCGCATTAAATATCCCCACGTCTCCTGCCAGGCGGTGGCAGGGACTGACATACTCAGTACGGCATGCGTGGGGGGGAGTGGTTGGAAGTGACCGGTTGACATCTCACCGTTGAGCCCTTGTGGGGTCCACCGGCAAGGGGCTGTTCGGGTCCTCGGGGAACTCTGGGTACTCGGGGACCACTGTTCATAGCCCCGGGCGTCCTCTCTCAGTTTTGTCTCTTCTCGGGTCCTCGGGGAACACTGGGTACTCGGGGACAACTATTTATGGCCCTGAGCACCCCTCCCGGAACTGTCTCTTCTCGGGTTCTCGGGGAACTCTGGGTACTCGGGGATCACTGTTCATGGCCCCGATCACCCCTCCCGGAACTGGCTCTTCTCGGTCTTCGGGGAGATGGTCCCAGCGGGAAAGCACCACGTGGCATTCTGTTGTCCTGGCCTCGGGACTCGGGGACCCCTGGTTCCCATGTCACCGATAGGTGTCAATTAGTGGGAAGCTCAATGCTACATTTAAGAGGGAGCGTGGCCTGTCACATCCAACCACTCCCCTCACGCCTGTCGTACTGAGTACGTCAGTCCCTACCACCGCCTGGCAGGAAGGCGTTGGGATAATTAATGCGACGGATCCCATCGCACGTCACCCTGCGGGGCCTATAAAGGAAAACGGCTTGAAGATATCGTTGATGGGCTCGAGGCGTATCGCCTGTCGCCCTGCCGCGTCAGACCGTGTCAGATCTATTCTAACCGGACGGGCATGCGGTGATATTCAGCGGCTGGCTAGTGAGCCCCCGCTGCACCTGCTAAAGTTGGGGCGTAATGACCGACGGGACCAACCGATAATGGCTGTTTTCCATTTATGATTTACGGGAACTTGTGCCCCCGTTCTGGGCACGCCGAGCCTCCTCCGGTAGGATAAAAGGGGGGATCACTTCGTAGAATAGCGAACCTGGAGGTTGGAGAAGTTCGGACGAAGCTGAGGCCAAGTTCAGATGAAACTCAAGACTTAGAACAAAAAACTTTGTAACACAGAGATCTAGAGAAAGGCATTCTAAGAGCACTAATAACACACCAGACACACAGGAGTAGGGTATTACGCTCCATGTGACCCGAACCTGTCTAAATCCCTTGTGTATTTACTCCTACTAACTGACGATCATCTGTCCCGCCTAGATCCCATACATTTGCATTAATCCCACGTACGAGGTAGATCCAGAATCAGCCCCCGGTCGAATCTCAAAGGGGGTCCCTCAGGATCCCCGTTTGCGGTGTTCATCCACCGACACAAACTCTCTGCAAAATTGAACTTAACCAGATAATCCGATGCTTTGACCGAACTAATTTCTAAGAGAATCAAACTCATTCACACTAAACTACTCTACTCACCAGATATTCCGATGATGACACGACTTAAGCAACGAAACATCCGATATTCATAAAATTTTTAGCCGTGTCATTTTTTACTATCAACAATTATTTGTACATAGTAAAACCTACTGACTCTGTACCAGATCGTCGTGTGAGTGTTTCGGGCTGGAGAGAGAAAAATAATTTTTTATTGACCGTGGGTCCCATGCAAATGGTTTGGCATGGTTGGAGAGCGGAGAGGCCAACCGAACGCATCATGTGTCGCTAAATTTTTTTTTGATGATTCGACTTGCCAGTGGAGATGCTCCATGCTGGTCTTAGTTAAAGATGGCAACGGGTAAAATACCCGTGGATATAGGTTACTTAAACCCGTACCTGCGAGCTTATATCCGTGCCCGCACCCGTACCCGTTACTCGCCACGGGTAAGAAATGCTACCCGCGTCCGCTACCCCCGGGCATCTTATACCCGCGGGCGCATCCGTATGCCCGCCCAAAGCACGGGTTTGCGGGTAATTAGGATGAATTTATATACCTAAGCTCCTAGATTATATATCTATTGGTGACTTGGACCCACATGTAACGTGATTGGAGCGGGTTTACGGGTTCACGGGCACGGGTATGTCTTTTTTTTGCCCGTGATCGTTTACCCATCAGATTTAAGATCAAACCCGTACCTGTACCCGCGGGCAAGCATTGAAACCCAATCTCGCACCCGTCGGGTTTCTTACCCGCGGGCACGCGGGTAATTCCCACCCGTTGCCATCTTTAGTCTTAGTGATGTTGATCAGATTCTAGTGCTAAAAGGTAAACAAAAGATAACGAAATCAGCTGTAGCTACTGAATCCAGTAACAACAAGCATTAGGGCTGAAGCATTTTATTGCACCACCATATCTACTGATAAAAGTGCAGGTAAAGGCATTTAATTATTTCCTTAATCAAACTGTCAATGACAAAAAAAATATTCAATGACAATTGAATTCAACTATCGCTAACAAATCACAAGCTGTCTGCGAATGCATTATCATCTTGGTCGCCAAATATATTTCTTGGGCAAAGGCAAATGAAAATTCTGTATACTGGCCCGACCTTAAGCTCTTAATAATTCAACTTGTTTCTTTGGCAGAGTCATGCTAAAGTTCAACAGTCTATATAAGTAAAAAAGAAATGATTCAGCTGTACATAAACACCTTCAAGAGGCAAAAATACACCAGATGGAACATCATGCCAACAAACCTGTATATTGGAGAAACAGTTACACAAAAATGACTAAAAGGTATAATAAGCAACAGAGTATGAGCGCTTACTAGGGGTGTCGATGAGAAATTTCTCGGTGGGGAATGGTTCCCCATCCTCATTCCCGAACGAAGAAAAATTGCATGCTCCTGTCCCAGTCCCTGCTCGTGGGGACTATTTCTCCCCATCCTCGTCTCTGTACGGGGAATGGGGACACGACGGAGAACTCATCCCCACTAAGCGTTATATGAGTTGAGCTCTAAGTTGAATAGGGATGGTTGGACTGGGCACTTGAGCTGATTATGCTATGGACTAGGTTATAAGTTGAGGATAGACCGGTTGAGTCAATAAATATAAAGGCCATATATTTGGGGGGCCCACGGGAAATGGGGATGGGGAACTGTCCCCACTCCCGTCATACCCAACCGGGGGGGGGGGCTTTTTGCCAATTAAACCCCCGTGGGGAGGAGGAATTGGCCCCATCCCCGTCTTCTAATATAGGAATTCTCCGTCGAGGAATGAGGATCAGAACCCATTGATGTCCCTAGCACTTACTCTCTATTCTTACAATGGTAATGGAGTTCAAAGGCCAGTGTTACCTGGACATCTATGTCCAAATATTTTTACCGAATCACACATCCCAAATTCGAATCGAATTTCAATACCCATATCGAATTTTGAGTTTGTATTTCACGTGTATAAATTTTCTTTACTGAATCGGACATCCGAATCCGAATCCAAATCAGATTAAAAAAAATAAAAGGGCTACAAAAGATGATATGATCCATGTGATCTGGAGGGAAGCGTAGAAGTATTGTGTTAACACATGTTTTTTTAGGCCTTCTAGGGTATGTATCATGCTTATCCAGCCGCTGAGAAGCATCTGGATGCTGCTGCTCATCATACGTCCTTGAGCTGAGACACAATTTTTTTGCTCCAAATCATGAACTGCGGCATAGCTGTAATCACACGCCTGAATCCCCGACATTGGCACTATACATTGTCGAATATTTTCCTTGGTTCTCCTCGCATATACTAGTGAAGGGATTGTCGCTTCATTATAATTCCAAATAGACGAGATCAATTTTCACTACTATACCTGTTTACAAAACTTTTGATGCATGTTGGGGGTATCAAGGAACCAGAATTCTTGGATAAATATGCAAAATTGCATCAGCAATTCAGCCTAGACAATTAAACCCTCCAAAGCTCTGCACGTGAACCAGGATAGGCCGGGCTCGAAATGGTAGCGCAAAAGTAGAAACACTAGTATAGCTGATTCTTGGCCCAATCTCTTCTTAGCTGGAGCTTTGGGTAGACCAGTAGCTTGTTACTGCTTTGCTAATGTGAATTACGTTGTTGATCTGCGTATGGTAAAGTAGAGGAAAGATACTCTGTCACTATGTGGGGAGTAGAGAAATGTCATGCAGCAATTCCTTGTCATATACCAACGGGCGACAGGAGTTTATGGGCCTGTTGGTTGGTCTTAGGTTTTTCCAAAAATTGTTTTTAAAACCTGCTACTTTTAATATGAATGAAATGTATAATATATGTAACACTTCTCGGAACATCATCTCTCATAAGCTATATTAGTTCCTTCGTATCAATTTCTAGCTTGCAGTAATAATGATAGTTTTTATTTCTCAGAAGCCATTTTTATAAGCAAAATGATTGATTCAGCTTTCTACTTATGAGATGTAAAAGCCAACATAAGCTAAACCAAATAGAGCCTACATCGGCAATTTTTTAAAAAGGATGCATATATTTGTAATTTTTTAAATTAAAAAAATATGTCCCTGCTCAAGCTGGGCTTTTTTTGCCGCTTCAGTCAGGACTGGACCACGGACCATGCTAGAGGGGCTATAGCATAGGCCCAGGACCAGCCCAAAACCACCCAGCCCAAAATACTTCTAGCCGGCGGCCCAGCGCCCCTTCCTTGCCGTCAGGTCACCTCCACCCGACTCGACACGAGTACACGACAACACCTAGCCCTAATCCCTGCTCCCTCGGCGGCGCGCCGGCGGCTCCCTAGTCTCTCCGGTGGCCGTCTCCTCACGACCTCGCCAGTTCGCCGCCGAGTTCCGCCTCCCGCGCGCGCTCTCCCCCGACAAGAGTTCCGCGGACGCTCGTCGACCAGCTCGGCCTGTCCCGCGCCGCGGACACCATCTGCTCCTGCGTTTTGATTGGGAGATTTTGTTTCCCTCTGTACATTGGAGATAATCATCGGTCGGTTCGAGAAGAAAGTGTAAGGGTGCTCTGATTCTCAACGTGATTGCTGGACCTCATACTTTATTTTATTTTCGAGTTATGTTTTTGTTTCTTGATGTTATTTAGGCAGAGATTTGCTGGAATACTGTATGGAGTTTTGATACGATTGAAAAGCAAGATCCTTTTGGTATTTTCCAATGATTGATCTCTTTTGATCTGGACAGCAGATGGTCCTGGTAATCTAAAATTAAATTCAGCTGCTGATACTTTGTGAAGTACAAATATCAGCTGTCCAAGGCGGCGATCCTTTGGTAATATGTCGCTCTTGTTTGCTTTAGCACCAGAGGATTCATCTGGCACTTTCAGTTGCTAGGCTAGCTCGAACGTTGAACAGTTTGGAAATATGGCTGCTGGTTTTGTCATGTTTTTCTCATCGGGGACTAATTTGTAGAATCAAAGCAACAATCCATCCTTGTTAACATGTTAATGCCAGTGGTCGAGCTTTTACTTTTTCAAGCGATGAATTCATATAACTGGTACTGATCAGGCTTTTGCTTTTGCAATCCATCCTTGTTAAGATGTTAATGTCAGTGATCAGGCTTTTGCTTTTAAAATGTTGATTGGCACCAGTTATGAATTACTTGGATCCAAATTCTGCAGGAATTATTTCTGCTTCAGGAATTGCTGCAGAGCTAGGCATTCCACTAACCCATCGAGGTGTTGCTACCAGGTAACATTAGCATTTTGCACTCTTATCTTTCTCATTATGTGCCCAATTTATATACCTAACGACCATTTATATTCAGCTTCTATTCATGCCAAATTATTTTGCCCTTTATATAAAACTTTCTTCGAAATAGCTTTTGCACAATCTTCACTATAACTGATCAATTTTCTTTTCAGACTGGCAGAGCCGTAGAGGCCATTTGGTCGCGCATCTTTAAATTGAAAACTAGTGAAAATTTTAGTACGTGGTAATTAGGACCTCTCTTGCTTCATTTCTGGGTCCGCCACTGGCTTCAGTCATGGATCACGACCCATTCCTCAGTTCCCGGTTGGTTGATGTTCAGCAAGTTGCTCTGACTAGAACCTTTTGACAGCTGCTATTCTGTTATTAGATTATTTTTTGTCTGTATACCATGGAATGCAGTGTTATTCTTATTCCTTATTTAGTTAATGGTGATAAGATTGTGTTTGATTGTGCCTTTCTTCTTAATTAGATCTGCCTTTCTTTTGCACCTGGGATGGTTTGAGGAGAAAATTTAAGTGCTTTACAATTACCATTCATCGCACTGTATTGCCTTGTGGGTTTTGAACACCTTCTTCAGTGTTTGGGTTTAAAATTATGGAAGTCGTACTGTTCACCACAAATGGGATGAAGAGTATGCATGGTGCTGTCTCATTTATTTGCTTTTGATTTTTCTTGGCAGTGTTCTGTAAACAATTGATTGAACTACGTTCTTTTTATATCTCCGATAATGAATGTCGCATTTATCTTACTGCTCTTGTCTCAATACCGGCAGCATGTCCACCTAAATTGTTCAATAATCTGATGAGAAATTTATACTGTCCTTTTCTTTGTCTTAAGGTAACTCGGCACCCACCATTCATCCATCTGCAATGGAAGCCAAGTTTTTCCGGTTTCTGAAGCTTGTTGGGGTTGGTTTCAAAGCAAGGTCAGAGTGCCAAGGCCGTGAGTTGTTTCTGAAACTGGGCTATAGCCATGAAGTGCAGTTCACTGCTCCACCTGCTGTTCGTGTCTTCTGCTTCAAACCCAACATAATATGCTGCACCGGCATTGACAAGGATAGAGTGCACCAGTTTGCGGGCGCTGTCCGAAGCTGCAAACCTCCAGAGGTGTACAAGGGGAAGGGCATATTGTACATTGATGAAGTTATCAAGCTGAAGCCAGGGAAGAAGCAAAAGAAGTGACGACGCAGAGACAGATCGTTATGTTCTGTTCTTAACCTCTTTAAGATTGATCCTGCAGCACATTTGTGGCAACGCAAATTTGATGTGCTTTTCTTGTGATAGGCATATCATCATTGCCCCAGACTCCCACACTGGAAGGCATCTAATGAATGTTTTATGACCATGCATAGGAATAAGTTACCACTTCAATTTTTTCGCTTGAGCTCGAACCTTGCCTTGCAGAATGGATTGCCGTTCTGTGTGGACCCTTACCTGTCAAAATTATATTTTGGGAGATATTGCAAATTAAGGGTGAACGTGATCCAGGTCCAGGAAATAGATGCATGTTGTAACATATGATTTATACCTGCAAATATGTTGCAGGGTCGCTACTCTACCTCAGTTTTATCTCCCCTTTTTTTGTCCTGTATACCACATTTTTTAAATATTTAGGAGATGGGGCAAAATAAACATGGTCAAATGGGCCATTCGTGCCGGCTTAGCATGGGCCCGACTCGGCACGACCCGGTTATGGCACGGCCCAAACGGCCATCTACAGTAACAGGCCATGCCGTGCCGGCCCGCGTGCTTTCCCCTCGGCCCACGGCACGGCCCGTCGGTGATCGTGCCGGGTCGGCCTGGGCACGATTTTGGCCCGACGGGCCGAAATAGATAAAAAAAAATATATAAAAAATATATAGAAAATATATAAAAATATAAAAAATAGATAAAAAATATTAAAAATAGCTAAAAAATTAAAATATATATATATAAAATAGAAAATAAGTGCCGGGCCGGGCCGTGCCAGGCCGGGCTGTGCCAGGCCGGGCCGTGCCGGCCAGGGCTGGGCCGTGCCGTGTCGGCCCGTCGTGCCGCACGCTCGGTCTAGGCACGGCCTGTGGCCTCGTGCCGTGCCGATCCGGCCCGTCGGTGATCGGGCCGTGCCGTGCCTGGACTGTGCCTACAGTGCCGTGCCTGGGCCGTACCTCGGGCCGGTCTAGTAGGCACGGCCTATTTAGACGTTTTTAGAGTAAAATAAGGATGAACATGATCCAACAGCTAGAATCGGGGACTTGAAATAGTTGCAAGTTGTAAGACATGATTTATACTGGCAAATCTGTGGCTACAATACAACAGTTATCTGTTTTGTATACCTCTATTTAATTTAATCACTGTGATAAAATGTTGTAGAAAGAACTATATATTTGTCTGTATATACCACAACAAATGCAGAACAAAAACGCGATGCTCTCCTGTTATTTTTTCAAACAAAATTTCTCCTTTTTGAGATGACTCTTGAGTAGAACTGGCTCCAAAACAACCGAATTGAGCTATCCCTATGCCATATTTTATTTCTAGAATAATTTTCGAGTTCTTGATGTGCCATTAAACTGAAGATTCTTGATGCTCCTTGTGACTCTGGGTTCAGAATGCATTTATTTTTGTCTGAGCTGAGAGCATCGCGAGTACCACCAACGTAGCACACGTAGGCGTGGCACGTGGCAGGCATGGCGATCGTCTCCTGTAGGCGCCCGCCACCTCCGACGCACACGTGGCACAGCATGTGGATGCAAAAGTGGAATCCGGGTGCACACGTCCTTGGACGGACAAACACACGGCTCGGCGGGGCGGCTGGCCACACGGAAGGAGTCGTCGCAAGCGCCGGCGAAGAAGGGCGGCTCGGCGGCAGCGTATCGCCATGCCCTCCCGGCGTTGGGGCAGCGGAGACTATACGTTGGCGCAAAAAATATAGATCTTTGCGTCAACATACGAGCACCTCGTGTGCAATCCACACGCACATGACGTGCAGCTACGGAGATAACTATTGCGCTTTCACAGCAACGAGCTATCAATTTAGAAGCAAATCGGTAAATGACAACTAACACGGCGAGCAGCATCTGGAAAACACAGTCTGACACTACAATAACATATCTTTATCAGCAAATCGCACCCGGGAGGGACCTGTCGGGGCACGATCAACCGACGGCTTGTCCTTGGTCGTCGAGATCAAGAACGAGTAGCAGCAGGAGGAAGAAGGAGGAGGAATATGACTACAGGAGCTAAGTAGAAAAATATTATATGCATGTTGGATGTTTCAATCGGTCATGATCCTCTCATATTTAAAGACCGACAGGTATTAGCCGTACAGATTAATTTTTTTAATTCAAATCAAATAAGACTCAAAGATATGATTCGACTATAACACATGAATCCAAACTTTCTATAACTAACATATCTTTTCTATTCAACCACATAAATTCTAATATATCTACCTAATTATCCTTTATTGTCGTGGTTGTGGTTACTGTTCATCAGTCAGGCACTGTTTATCCGGTGAGAGTACTGTTCACACATTAGGTCGAGTACTGTTCGTCCGTCGCGGTTATTGTTCATCGGTCGTGGTTGACAAAATCAGACGAAAAAATATATATTACCCAAACTTAGATGGCCTTAATTAGCAATTGTTAATCTATAGTTCTCTACTAGCCACTTTATTTGGCAGGCACTTCAATATTTGTATGTTTATGCGGTTACGCCAACCTGTGCGGCTCTGCCTTGTTGAGTTTGAGCCAGCTGAGATAGGGGCTAATTTGGCTGCGCATTTGTGCGCCAAACAAGCATCCCTGTCTAGGTTTGTCAGCTTAAGTACCACACTTCTATTGTAGCCCATCGTGTATATATACAATATACATATATATACAGATATATATATATATACACATATACATATACATATATATACAATATATTATTCTACACCTTAGGTTCTATACCTATTGAATAAAATTTTAGTACTATCAAATAAAATTTCAGTAGTAAAACACGATTCAATAATTATTACTAAAATTTTGTTCAGTAGATATAGAGTAATACGCTACACGCTATGTGTAGCATTACCGTGTGTCTATATGTGTGATTAACGGCCCGGCCGATAAGGGGATATGATGTTTAGAAACACACCCGTAATTTATCCCAACGCTCTATTTCGACTATTTATCATGTCTCTTTCGAAGCAGCACTGTGGTACATATTACTCTAACTCTCTAAGACTACAATACATTGTGGCCTCGTTCTTACGTGCTTACTTGAGATGCTCGGTGTAATTAGCATGCATGGAAAATGGTATATAGATCCTAGGTCACTTGTGGCAGGACAAGCTGCATACGTCAATCACATTTCTGTCGCATGATTTGCATAAAAAAATTAGTTTAATTTATAAATATCAAAGTAAAGGCTAACGGCCAACATCTCGGAACCATATTGATGTTTAAGATGACATTTTTTTACGGCAAGATCTCTTGAGGTCACCTTGGCTTTTGCCAACATTCCATTTTCACCCTTGGTCTAAGAGCATCCTCAACCATAGTGCATTTATTTTGTTTCTTTTCTGATTCTCCTCCATTCTTATTTTTTTTATTTTCTCTCATCTCCAATAACTTTCTTTCGAATGGATTTGTAAAGAGAAATGAAAGAGAATCCCGTTCTGGAGAGAATGGTCTTGAAAATCCTAGCGTGACAAAAATCATAAGGAGAAATCATTGAAACGCTGAAAGAAATGAAAATCTCTTTGTAAAGGAATTCTGTCCAGAAAAAAAAATCTCTTGAGATGCTCTAACGCCCATCCTAATAGTAACAGGAAGTCTATGGCACAACGGATGGCTCCGTGGCGCAAGCGGAGCCCATTGCTAGCCAAGCGGAAGTGCAATTTTGTCATGATGTGGGCCGCTGGCTGAAGCTTGAGGCGTAGTGTTGTACTAGTTCGTTTTACTTACTTTAAGAGTCCGTTTTCGATTTTATTGTACTGTTATATTTCTTACGATGAGATCTACGGATATATGTTTCGGAGATATTTTATATGCTCTGGCAAGCTACAAGCTACATAGAATTGTGCTAGCAAGTTATGCATAGACCTTGCTAATGAAGTTTTCACATAATTAGCTATAAAAATATTTACCAAAGTTGAATTGCTACCTCGTATGAAGTTGCTATATAGTCTTCACATAAATAGCTACGAATATTAATAAAATTGTTACCTTATTTAAAGTTATTACACAATCTTCATATAAATTGCTACAAAATATTCAATGAAGTATACACACATGGTGAAGTTGTTATATAGTTTGCAAATAAGATGCAACAAAAGATTCACTAAAGTTTGCTACTAAATACAATTTGTTACTAAATATTCACTGAAATTGCTACTGGATGTACATTAAAATTGTTACTCAACATCCTCATAAGTTGCTATCAAATATTCAATAAAATGTCTACCACAACCACCACTAAAGTTGCCATCAAACACCACTGAAGTTGTCACTACCCCAAAATAGGTATTTAAAGATAGATTTTAAACTCTATCATAAATGGTTATATGTTCTATTTCTATAAAAGTGTCTGTGATATCGAGCTTGTTACAGACAGTTTCAAATCATCTGTAATACACTTACACATAGACGAATTTTTTAGATAACTGTTTGTGCGTAGTAAGAGGCTCAAACTGTGTCTATTTAAATTCGTATGTGATTACTAAGACTCATATACGAGTTTTGTTTGCACCCGTCTGTGTTAATTGTCATAGACGGATTTTTTTAAAAAAAACCTGTCAATGTCTCTCTTTCCCCCCTCTAAGCAAATTTTCTTCCTGGCTGGGAGAAAGGGTCACACAGATACACACTTTATGATTCTCAAATTAAACACGTTGACACATTGTTCGAAATATCAATCACATATTATTCATAACATCGATCACACATTGTTCAGAACACAAAACACATGCATTTACATATATATCACAAATATTAAGAACATCACACATATGCAAATTACACATTGTTCAGAACATATAAACCTAGCTAACTATACATCATTATTCGTCGATAAACGCCGTATTCCAAAAGAATAAAATGATTGGCATTATCACTTTTCATCTTTCAAAAAGACGAAAAGTGATCGACAAACTTGGGTCGATCATCTTTCAAAGATATGAGATAATAGACATCATCTCAGCCTCCTACGTTTTAGCATAATATCAACCCAAGAATCATCTTCAATTAGAAGCTCGTAGTCATCCAGATCTGCTGCACCTTGATGATCTCACACATCAGCCAGAACCATACTGTGTTGCTGCCAAACCGCCATCCATGGTTCAACAAGAAATGAGCATTCAGGCCTATCTTGCAGTTGACGAAAATATCTTCATTCTGATGAACAACAATAGAGAAATTTTCATCCGATAGAACCGAATGGAGAACGTGGTTGACAGTGTACACAAGGTTGACAAAGGGGGCCTTCACAGCAGCGAAGAAGACGAACTTCACCGGGCTGAAGTCGACACCAAGCATCCGCACCGTTGAAGCCGCCATAGGGATAACCCCATCCAGCCACCTCCTGATTGCTGTGAATTGCGACATTGTAGATCTATGATGGAAATAAGGTTGTACCATCAGTTGCACAGATCGAAGTAATGAAAACCTCGGTGCAGTGAAAGGAACCATATAATACTCACCTCGGTGCTATGAAAGGGATTGGCCCCCGCCGAGATCTAGCTTCTCCGACGCGGATGACGAGTGAGGACGTATAACACTCCTCACTTCTCAATGCAGTGGAACACTTGGATATGGCGAGTGAGGAAGAAGAACACTCCTCGTCGCTTTATATTGAGGAGAGACGAGGGGTTGTGTGTGTACGAAGCCAAAAGAGCCTTGGGAGACGAGCGGTTTGTGTGTGTTGGAAGCCAAAAGAGCCAGGGAGACGGGCGGTGAAATTTAAAAACGTTCACGGGTCTTTAAATACAAACGGTTGTCTATAAAATCCGTCTGTCTACTGTATAGACACAGACATATTGTAGCAAAAATGGCTCTATTAGGTAATGATTGTAATTTTGGTGATTAATGATAATATAGTTAATGGGACTAACATGTTTGTCAAGAATATATGTTAGTAGGTCTCATAGATACAATACATGAAGAAGTCACCGCAACCGGGGCAAAGTTTGGTCAAATTGGAGAAGTCCTAGGAAGATTTACCTCACTGGATGGTCCGGTGCTGTGGATGTTGAGCTCACTGGAGTATATTTGACAAAGGGGGAGAGAGGTTTGAAGACTTCACTAGAAGGTTCAGTGATTAGCAAGTATGCTCACCGGAGCAATTCTTCCAGAGAAGTGTGTCGTGCTGAAGAATGAAGGCTAAGCCTCACCGGATAGCTCGGTGATAAAAGCATGGTAACACCGGAGTGTTTCTGTCCAGAAGGCAGAATAGAACAACTCTCCAGATAGTTCGGTGATCAGAGGAAGATACACACCAGAGCATTTCCACCAGAGAAGGTTGCAACCATGTAAGATCGAAGATCAACACGCCGGAAGGTCCGGTGATGAAGCAAGGCTACACCGGACAATGAACAGTGCAAAAAGGCATAATGAAGTTTAAGGCATCGGATGGTCCAGTAATGAAGGCTGTGCGCACCGGAGCATTATTTTCAGAGAGGGTTGCATTGGCTCAGATGAGCACCAGAGAATACACCGGAGCATACTCAGAGAAGAAATTGGCTCGAATGGCTAAGGGTGTACTCACTGGAAAGTCTGGTGATTAATAAGAAGTATACACTGGAGTGTCTGGTGTTCACAGAGTCTTGAGTGGGGGTTTTAACGGCTAGTTTGTGACAGTGTACTCACCAGATGATCCGGTGTTAGTACTATTGTTCTCACCGGATCATCCGGTGTTAACAACTTTTCTAAGCCGTTGGGTTAACGGCTACTGCACGGGTTTGAGGCTATAAAAACCCATCCACTCAGTCATTTGAGGTTGCTGGAGTCTAGAGAAGTTCATATACACCTGAGAAGACATTCAATCCACCAAAGTATTTAAAGTAATCATCCAATGCAATTAAGCATAAGATTATAGAGTGATTAGTTTTTATAGGACTAGAGAGTATGTTGCTAAGTGATTGCTGTCTAGAGAGTGGATCAAGGAGTGATCCAAGCTTGTATCTCTTGGTACGCCGGTACCTTAGAGTCTTGGCGACTTGTCAGCAAACTTGTTGACCCTCCGACTTGGTGTGGAACGGCGACGAGAAGCGTGTACGGGGACGCGGAGACCCTTGCTTTGGTGGCTCAAACTCCGAAGTGATCACGACGGCAAGGGACCGGAAGAGAGGCTAGTTGTGAAACCTTATCTTGATGGCTTGGTGGCTTATTTGGGTGGAGGCCTTGTCTTTGTGACTTGGTGGCTCAAGAGCCGTGACCAGGTGCCGACCGAGAGCATATCTTTTGTGCATCTCCAACGTGAACTAGGGGTAGCATTCATGCCATCGGTACCTTGGGATAAACATCCTTGTGCCGAGTTTGCTCTCTCTACCTTTTTTACGTTTTCGCATTTACTTACTTGCAATTTACCTTCTTAGATAGGTTGCAAGTGTTTTGTTTAGTACAGTAGACACACTAGCTAAACCTAGAGCACAGTTAGATAGAAATTGATATATGTTTATCTTGTATTATTTGTAGAGCCAAATAGTTATAAGTGTCTTAATTCACCCCACCCTTAGGATGTCACCAATCCCTTCACGTATCTTACAAGAAATCGTTTGTAACAATATCACAGATGGATTTTTCTAAAAATCCTCTGTGCCTGTATGATAGAAACATACGGATTTATAAAAACTGTTTGTGAGTTCATTCACACATAGACATCTGACTTGTTACAGACACGTCTATCTTAACAACCGTCTAAGAACATTTAGTCTGTGATGGCTCCTAAAAAACCGTATGTGACATACTGTCTACTTTTAATGATTTTGTAGTAGTATGTTACTAAAACATTTATTCAAGTTCCTACCAAATATCTTTGAAATTGTTGCACAATTTCCACATAGATTGCTACCAAGTCTCTATTGTGCTGCTACCGAACATATATATCTATGAAACGTATGCAGTATGAATTTTATTTTATTAAGCTCGCCATGTAGGATGCAATAGTTCAAAGGGAGCTCAAAAGGGACACTCGATGAAAAAAAAAATAGCCACTTAAAGTGATTGCGATGAATTATTATTGCCATTGACTTTGTGCTGATGTAATCCGAAAGCGACATTTGCTGTCTTTTTTATGGGTATGGGGCTAGCAAGAACCACGTGTGACGTGTGTGGCTGTAGGGGAGTGTATACAATGGCTGTATGGGAGCCCATGCAGAGCGTCACAGGAGAGTGCATGCAGAACACCTAGAGGCGATTGGTCGCGCGTTAACCAGGTTCTAATGGTAATACGCATGCCCCGTAACGGTTTAAGAATCTTCTAAAACTAAATCAACCAGTTAAAGCATTCAACAACACGAGTTTCTAGATGTATCTTCGTTTTCTAGATGTTTAATTTCCTAGAACTTGTAATACCTACGATAGCCGATTCGAGCGGTATGGCAGTATCAAAGCCGAATTTGTTTGTCCTGACCTCTAGCGATTTCATTGGCTCCACTGATTAATGGAACCACCTTCTATCTAAAGGTTTGTTTGATAAAATTTTAGCTCCAAATTTTTTTAAAGTTACTCTATAGTTTTAAATTTTTTTGAAGTTATAGCTATGAACCGTTAGATAGTCTTTAGTTGGGATATCTAGTTCTTATTTTAATTAAAAATATATATTTAAATTATTTTATTTTATCATATAAGTTCTAAAAATCTTGTATAGATATTAAAGCTGAAGCTCTGTCAAACAAAATTTAAAAACAACTCGAATGTACTGTTCCAACAATCCATGTGCAAAAAATCTCGCTACTTAGTTTCGTATATTATTACATCAAGTTTTAAATTATTAAATGTGTACAAAAATAAGAGATGTGCTCCGGTTGTCTTCAGTGGTTGATCAGAGCTATGAATTATGGAATGTCTCTCTTCTTTCTCCTCCTTTTCTCTTATTCTTCTCCCCCTTCTTCTCTCCCTCCTTAAAAAAAATGAGAGGGGCTTGGGAGGCTCTCGCCCCCTAATGGATTTGCTACTGGTTGTCCTCTTTTTAAAAAAGTTACGAAACTTACAGTAAACATTCATTATTAAGATGTGTGCAAATTAAATCTGCACGAAGGGAGAAAATGTTAATCGCTCCTTCAAATAAAATGCTAATGGCAACAAAAGGAAAAGTTTTCTTCTCTGCCCATTCCCTCGCTGTTCTACGGAACTTTTTCAACCCTCAGGAGACCCGGCGGCGCACGAGGCGACGCTGCCCAGCATAATGCAGGGGATCTTCTCGTAAATGGGACCCGGATCCTCTGCCTTAATTGCAACTAATGCAGAGAATCACTGTGCGAACAGTGTAATGAGTCAAAAGCTACAATAGCCTACATTAATTAATCGTTATTGCTGTAGCAACAGTGATATGGTCTACTGTAGCGTCCTGATTTTCTGTTGCCTGGTTACTGTAACACCTGCTCTGAACTGTCCGTTCTTGATCGGATGGTGCGCGTTCATCTTAATACAGAGGATCTCGGTCCCTCCCAGATGCACCCGGGATAGGGGAACCCCCTCCCCCTCCCCGGATCCTCCCCTGGATCTCATGATAGAAGATCACGTAGCTTCGTGGGACCTGAGAAAGTTTAGGTACTTATGTTATATTTTGCTTACCCTGTTTGCCCTTAACTGATCCAATATATTTTTCTTTAAGATTCAAAACTTCAAGAAAATGAAGAGCATCGAGCACATCTTTAGAAATAAATTTAAACAATATATATTGATTTTTTTTAACACATATATTGATTACTAAAGATAAAAATGGAGGAAAAATAAAATAGAAAAACTAAAAATAATAGTGATTTGGGTTGTGTACCATCACTGGGCCCAATATGGGCCCACTGTTTTGATGGTAACAAACAGGGGAAATCCTATACTTAGGGTCCACTACTGAGGTTCGAGGTAGCGCACTTTACATTCATGCGAGGGATCCAATGGGCACGGTTCTTTCTTACTCCTCCCTATCTTTCCAAGAGTGCCGCATTGTTTCTCCTCCTCGTGATTAGGGGTTAGGGTTTTGGATTTGGGATACTAGGATTTTGCAAGGATGGCTGTGAGCGGCGGCCAACCCAACGGTGGTGGAGGGCGGGACAGCGAGGCGACTGTGGTGCCACCCACCGCAGTGGTGGAGGGAGAGGCTGCGGATCCGACATATGATGAGTAATGAATAATTATATATTATATATCTAATATAAATACGACATATCTTTATAACATATATCCACTATGTACATATTTTTAACCCGATAGGGTAGGTTTCACAACCACTATAGGGTAAATAAGGCATGTGCCAATATTCTATGCAGTTCATCGTCTTCTATATGGAAACCATACTCAGATTAGGAATGAGTCTTCCCAAACTCTGAAAGTAATAAAATCTTGGAAGATTACACTCAAAGTTTTCGAATGTGCTATATAACTCCTCTACCCCGACTATATAAGGAGAGGAAGAGGGTACGTCGAGGAGAGGGATTCAATTCTAGGAACCGAGGAGCCAGGATCCAGAGCCAAAGAGGACCGAAGCCAGAAACCCCAGACTAGAGATCTCGAGCCAGATCGAATTCCCACCAAGGAGCTGGATTACTAACACAGAGCAAGCCTAGTCAGAATGAAGCAGAGAAACCTCATTGAGATCCACAACAGAGTCATATCATGACAAGATTCATCCGACAAGGGCTTCAGGACTTAGAACATGAGAGAACTCACAAAGAGCCTTAGGATTAGATCTAGACACATTCAAATTTTAATTATCTTTTTCTGAGGTTAATCAAGGCAAAAATAGGACGTAGGGCTATTATATTGAGAGAGGTCTGCAGCTGTATAAAATCTCGTGTATTTTCCTTTGATACGCACAATTGAGAGTCAGGTATTCCTACTTTATATAAGTATTTGCATAATTGACTTTACCAATTGTCCATAGCGGGGCGGTGGTGTCTCACCGGAGTTGAAAAAAGAAGAAGAGGAGGTGGGCGATGTTGGTGAGGAAGAGGTACGTAGCGACGGTGGAGGTGGTCGCCAGCGGGCCACGTTGACACCAGGGACAGTGATGGCATGGCGATGCGTGGGGTGGCAGCAGCCAAGCGGAGAAAAAAGAGATAAATGTGTAATGCATAGCACGGAAGCTAACGGTAGTGTGGTCTATATATAGGAGGTCTCAACAAATAGGCAACCTTCTCGTGGGAGCCCTCCACACTTCTAGAGGTGGACCAAAAGTTCAAAGCTCGTGAGTTAGTTTAGCTCATTACTGGCTCGACTCGGCTCGATGTATTTTGTAGCGAGATGAGCTAACATTTTAACCCATTTAATTAACGAGCCTGGCAAGCCCAGGCTCACCAGAGCAGTCCACAATCCACATTCCCATCGGCCTTTTCCTAGTTCCCACCCGTGTTCTTAGCCTCTGAAATCACGAATCATGCACACACGAGGTCTCATGCCCTGACTACCGTCAACCGTAAGTGACCTTGGCGTGACGTCGCCTAGGGATGTCGTTGCCTCACTAGACCCACCTGCCCTGACAATGCCCGCCGCCTCGGCTACAAGGCCATGCAGATAGAACTCACCCTTCTAAATCTATGTGTAATTCTCCCATCTTGCTGATGCTCCATAGACAGCCCTAGAAAAGGAAAATAGGTGGGACCTGTTTTTTATAATAACTGAATTTTTTTTAAAGAAACGGTTAATTTGTGATGCATCTTCTTTTGCAATGAAAGTCGAGCTCTGGATCAACAATTTCTTTCGGCAAACAGAATTAACTGAGTTGTGTTGAGTAGTTTTAAGTCGCATTTGAATGAGAGTTTTTTTCTATTCATCTTGAAATTTTTTTTAACAAAGTTTTTAGAACTCTTAGTATTTCTTAGGATTCAAAAATACTCGTAGCTTTTCTATCAATAATATGATAGAAACTCAAATTTATTTTTTATTCAAAAAAAATATGTTTAGCTCGTGAGCTTAACGAATCGAGTCGAGTCAGCTTTTGACTCGTCAGCTCGGTATCCAGGCCTACACACATCCTCTCTCCGCAATTATATAACCTGGCTTTCATTCCGTCACTCCAAACACTCTCCCGGTCGCTATCTCACGTCACGAGTCGAGGAATGGCTCGGAGCAGCAACATGATGCTCGTCTTCCACCTAGTGGCGCTCCTTCTGCTGCTGCTCGCCGGCGCCGGCGGCTGCCACCGCGCGCTGCTGAAGGCGCACTTCTACCGGCACAGCTGCCCGGTGGCGGAGGCGGTGGTGCGAGACATCGTGCTCGCCCGCGTTGCCGTCGACCCCGCCGTGCTCCCCGCCAAGTTGCTGCGCCTCTTCTTCCACGACTGCTTCGTCAGAGTAACGATCTGCTGATCACTTTCGATCGATGAATTCGAAGCATGCATGCATCCATCACGCATCAAAATTCTAAAATGGTAGGGGTGCGACGCGTCGGTGCTGATCGACTCGACGCCGGGCAACACGGCGGAGAAGGACGCGGCGCCGAACAGGTCGCTGGGCGGGTTCGACGTGATCGACACCGCCAAGGCCGTGCTGGAGGCCGTATGCCCCGGCACCGTCTCCTGCGCCGACATCGTCGCGCTCGCCGCCAGGGACGCCGTCTCATTCCAGGTAAGCCATGCACAGCCGCCGAAGCTAGCAGTCAAGCAGCAACAACGACCACCAGAGCTCACGCACGCGCGCGCGCGATATATGTTTGCTTATGCGTATACGCGTGTGTGCAGTTCGGTCGGGACCTTTGGGACGTGCAGCTGGGGCGGCGCGACGGCGTGGTGTCGCGGGCGTCGGAGGCGCTAGCCAACATCCCCTCGCCGTCGGCCAACTTCACCACCCTCGAGGCCAACTTCGCCAGCAAGGGCCTCGACGTCAAGGACCTCGTCATCCTCTCAGGTACCTAATATGCGGGGTTTCACATGATATGCACGCCCTTCTTGTTACTACGTTATATATATGCTTTTGCTGGATGATATATAGAATAATAATATAATATAAAGTCAGTAAACGTATGATTTTATTAATACGTCTTTTGAGACACAAAATTTGAGAAGTAAATTGTATAGGATCTTATTCTATAAAAGACCCCCTCCTCCCCGGTAATAATATGTGTCTATTTTTTCTCTCTACTCTTCAACCTAATCATTAGATCACAGAATAGATGATATAGATAAGGTCTTATAAGGATCTTTCTAGATAAAATCCTATAAAATTTATTTCCTAGAATTTGATACACATCATTGCAAAATGTGTAGGCACTTGTGCACTGTACGTGTCGATAATGGAACACGAAGAAACACTAAAAAATCTTTACACTAGTTGTTATCGTATCATATTTTCTCCTACTTTCTACCTATCTAATAAAAACTCTTAAAATTTAAATAATTTATCTATTTTTATTATCCACTCTCATCCTCTTGCCTCCGCCTCATCGAATGTTACCGGCTACGGATATGAGACATATTTTACTAATAAAAAAAATAAAAGAGAAATTAGTTGATAATCTTCTCCTCTTTTTTAGTTTCACATCACTCCTGACATATTTATTCGACTATACTTCCAAGACGTATCTATATTTTTTTATTTTAAATTTTAAATTTTATATTTTCCGTTGTAACTTACATAAACTTAGCTAGTAATAAAAAAAAAAGAAGCACAGCGTACGCTCGTGATGAGAGGTCACTGCGCCATCTTTGCGAAACACTGCGTGCAGTACGTGAGCGGTCGCCGTTGCATGGACATGCACACGCCGCGACGGCGACGGCGACGGGTGGCTGCGAGCTAGTGCCCGCCGCGCGCGCGCGTGGAGACACAGACGTACCGGCACTGGCCTGCTTGCATGCTTGCACAAGGACGGTGACACATCACGCATGCGGATGCACACACGCCGCGCCGGCCCCGATGGAGGTGCTTGTGGTGTCGAAAGCGACGGAGCAACCACCACGCGCCGCCGCCGCCCGATGTGTCGGTGCGGCTGAGCCCGGCCGTTCGTTTGTGATTTCTGATAAGCTAGCTAGCTGCTACCTCATAGTCACTGGTTAGCTAGTGTGCAGTCGCATTCTGGCATTATATTGCATGCGTTCACAATTATTAGGAGACGAGAAATTTAATGAAAATGCGATCACTTACACACACACACATATATATATATATATATATATATATATATATATATATATATATATATATATATATATCCGTTTATTTCTTATGTGATATTTATCCATTCATTGATTCCTTTATATACCTTATTATTTTTTCACCTACTCTTCTAGCATGAATCTCAACACAAATGAACGATAGTGATACGTCACAAGTGCGCATCCACATGTGAAAATTTTCCTTCCAAATTTTAAGTGTTTGGCAAATAATCGATCCAGCAGGAAAAAGCTAGCTAATGTATCCTTCTTCAGAAAAAAAAAAAAGAGGAGAATCTGGTATCAACGGGTCTTGTACTATTTTTAGACGACCTCATGTAGAATTGTGGTACAATATATACCATTCCAAGTTTCCAATCCATGCAAATTCGATCTCCCTTTGTTTTTCATTTCGTGTATTTATGAGCCAAACCACAAATGTTAGCTGCAGTACACTCCATATATATATAGGACACCTATTCTATACTCCTAGGAGTATGTACTCCCACATGCAATATACCACCTAAACAAACACTTTATACTCTTTTATCATTTTTAGTATACTCTAATACTAATTCTAAGATACTCCAATATGAGTTGTATGAAAAAAAATTCAATGTTAGCCTTTCATTTTTGCAATATACTCTTTTTTATACATAAAAGAAGTATATACGCAAATTAAGATAAAAATCATGGAATTTCATAAAAATTTTCGTGGGATTTGTATTGTAGTATCTTATAATTACTAATGAAGTATATTTAAAGTGATAAAGAAGTATAACACATGCATAAAAATGGTATATGAGAGGTGGGAGTACATACACCCAGGAGTACATACTAGTTTTCCTATATATATATATATATATATATATATATATATATATATATATATATATATATATATATATATATATATATCTCTGCTCGACCACCGAATGTTGGTGTACCACTTCAATTTCTTCAACAGATTTGCGAGCTTGCCTAATGAGTGATGAGACGTACGTTATATTATTAGCAGTTCCAATACCATTGTTATTCGCATCTTGATTAATTGAGCATGGATGGCATAGTGGCTGTAGATTAGACCGATGCACAGGTTGACTCATGTGAGTTGATCTCAATTGCTGGTGTTTTTTTGTGGAAAGTTTGGGTGCAGACTTGAGTTTGCTTTTGACCTCGATCGCAACTTCTTTGGGGACACATGAATACATGCATGCAGTATCAGCAGTGCAACTTTTCTGAGACGATCGATATATAGTACTGCAGCTCACTCATTAGGAGATCGATGTGCCTGCTTTTGTGGTCTAGTGGTGGTTAGATGCTCAGAATATCTATCGGCCTAACCCAAGTAACTGCCAACAACTACTAGTGGCCGCCACTCCTAACTACCAATCCATACATGTCCAAAGCATATCTATCCTAGCAGCTATAGCTGTGCTGCGAGGGACTGGCCGGTTCCTTGAGTTGCTGTTGTCCATTATTATCGGGGTCCCTCCATGCTTTGCCTCCAACATGCATCTAGGATACGGAAACAGCTGTTGTCTATATACACGCTTCTAATTTTCAGATGTCTAAAATCTAAAGGTGCAAATATATGTGAACGCGTGATGACCGTTATAGTTATGGTTTTGGGTTAGCGACGGTGGCTTTTCAGCAAAGATTTGTTTACTGTAAAGCTTAGAAAGAGGTCGGCGGGCGGCACGCTGACCCGACAGATGAGACAGGAGTGGCGATGGGGGCACTGTTGATCGGATGGGCGGTGCCGGCATATCCGACGGTGGGAACGTCGCTAGAGACGGGTAGAGGAGGACAGGAGGTAGGGTGAGCACGCGGAGGTCGGGAGGTTGACGCGGTGAGATGAGGCACCCGAGAGAGCGGGAGTATGGAAAAGAATGCGGTGTCCTCAGATGCCAATCGGACAGTTGAGGACATCGCTGAAAAAAAAAACAAACGTCTCAAGTATAGCATCAGTCTTGTCTATAATACTCGTTCACTGTATACAGAATAACTCGGAAGAGCCTCGACAATGCATATACACTAGATACTTCCAAGCATTTAATTTTTTTAAAAAAAAATCACTGTTTTATTCACAGTACGTCTTGCGGTTCTTAGAGCTCATGTCCAAGCCAGCACTTCTTCTCCTCCCGAAAGCCTTCGCAGCTCTCCTCCACGTAAGCACAAATCTAACTGACACGTGGAACCACTAAAGATTTTCTTAGACAAGTGTCGCCGAGTTGTAATTCTACTGTAGCAGAGTGTAGCGGCAAGTGCTGCCAATTTATGAGCTGCTGGGCCGCATCTGCGGTGGTTGCACTGCAGATCGATTTTGCAGTACCACCAGTACGTGCTCGAAATAAGGTCTGAACCACCGAAACCGACTGGAGTGGTCACACCACTGCAAGATGCTTCCTTAGTCACCTACAACTAACTAATTATTAGGCGATCTGCTGCACTTTGTTGTATCGCACCGTGGAAGCTGGTTATTTAGTTGAGGAAACATTTACTTTTTGGAAATGCTATTTATATGTTGACATGTTTAACGGGTGTAAATCTGTTGAATTCCGCATCATCGGGTCCGCGTTAAGATCCGTACGTCCTTCTTCTCTAGCAAACTTCTCGACCTCTCCGGCGAGGTCTTCTTTTGCTGTGAAGTTAGGATTTTTGATTGGAGTTAGGGTTTGTTTTTTTTTTAAGTCCATCTTTCTCTTTCCAAGCTACTGAGATATTCCTCAGCTATCCTCTAACTCTAAATAGATGGCTGGGGAGGTCGTCGGCCCGGCAATGGTGACGGTCGTGGGGGTGGGGGCAGGGTGACCAGACGACGAGGAACCGCCAGTTGGGTAGGGATAGCAGCGGGAGCGTCATGGTCAAAGTGGTTAGTAGCCACGGTGATCAAGGGTGATGGTCAAACCGTTGGAGCTAGTTAGGGTGATGGCAAAGTGGGGGGGGGGGGCATGAGCTATGGAAGGCACATGAGCCGTGGAACATAAAGTACGTCGGCGACGGTCAGGTGGAAAGTAGGTATTTTGAAAAGCCATCATAATATATGACAAAAGCATTATTTATGATAAAAATTGATGTATTGTTTAATTGGACGCCGAAGAAAGTTACATGACAAATATACATTTCCTTTTTAAGAAAATATATGCTAATGCCCTTTTCGTTGTTCACGTACATGCATGCATGAGCGCAGGAGCGCACACGATCGGCGTCGGCCACTGCAACACCTTCGCCGCCCGCCTCTCCAACTTCACCGGCGCCGCCACCGCTACCTCCGACCCGACGCTCAACGCCGCCTACGCCTCGCAGCTGCGCGCCCTGTGCGGGCCCTCGGCCTCCTCCAACAGCGCCACCGCGGTGCCCATGGACCCCGGCAGCGCCGCCCGGTTCGACGCGCACTACTACGTGAACCTCAAGCTCGGCCGCGGCCTGTTCGCGTCGGACGCGGCGCTGCTCACGGACCGCCGCGCGGCGGGGATGATCCACCAGCTCACGAGGAAGGGGTACTTCCTCGAGGAGTTTAAGAACGCCGTCCGCAAGATGGGGCGCGTCGGCGTGCTCACCGGCGGCGGCCATGGGGAGATCAGGAGGAACTGCAGGGCCGTCAACATCTGATTGAGCCGGGGGCCGGTCGTCGTTCTTGGAAGCTGATCTGTTTACTTAGTTTTTTTTTGTGGGGGAGTAATTAATACATGTAATTTCAGGGGAATTAAGTTAATCTGTCCTTTTCTTTGTTGTACTCGTATTTGGTGTTCATTCATGTGAAAAATGTTAGACCAGTGTATCACTGTACTGAACTCGCTTCATTTATTTTGAGAAACACCAATATAATCTATAGACGCACCTATATACTCACATCGCCACACGAACATATTTACACAATAGCTACTGAAGGCCGAAAATGTGAAACTTAAAGATTGACCACCACAGACGTCTCGCTGTCAATGATTACATCGTCTACCACTGAAAGAAAATTTCGTCTGAGTGAGACACACAAGCAGAAAATCTATAATTTAATCCCTAGTGAGTAGAGGGTACAACTAACTCCACTAACCATCTAAGCTAAGGCTTGATTCTCTCCCTTCTTTTTTTATATATATTTTGAGGGATGATATTTTAATGTTTTGTTGTCTCCTTTCTGAAATAAAGTCCTCAATTAAAAACCATCTTTTTAAACAATAAAGGACAACATGTAAGAGGAACCATGTGTTTAATTAATCTCTTCTAGTTAAAAAATATATAGTGATTCCCGCACCCTTTTGTGTCCTACCTTCATGCAGGAGCGAATCAGGGGGTCACCTCCTCCCTTTTATTCCTGACAGGTGGTCCCTCTTTCCCATCCAACCCCAATCATACGCCCTCTCCAAACCCTAGGCATGCCCCTGCTCCCAGCCCTAGCAGCCACCATCTCCTTATCTCCTGTTGTGTGTGCTAGGACAAGGGAGGAATGGGACAGCAGCTGGTGCCCCTTCCTGTAGCAGCCGTTCCTCTTTCCCATTCAAGGTAGGTGCTCCTCCCTTCTTGTGTTTCCCTAAGACCGTGCTTCCCCTCGTTATTCATGGTGGTAGCGCCATTTTGGTGACAGCTTGAGGGCCTGCATCAAGGATTGCATCGAGGAGGAAGGGGAAAAGAGGAGGAACCGAGGTGAGACTTGCCCCAGCTGTAGCATGAGTTTCTACCATGTTTTGGCTCTGTAGCTCATGGTGGAGGTCGATGAGAGGTGTGGTTCTGATAGGGACTGTGGAATCCATCGTTTCCTGCACATTCTGAAACTGCATAATTGTGTTGTTTCCATTGATCGCGTGATTAGGGCACCTTAATGGCCGAATTAATTTTTGCAATAGTTATGAAGGTTGTAGACAACCCCAAGACCCATGCTCTGCGAAAATTTCAGAATTCTTGGCCAAAGTAATTAGGAGTTGTGGCTATGCAAATTTGGTTGATTTCGGCGAGATGTTGAACAGTAACAGATCTATTCAAATTTTGGTTTCTTAGACGTCGAACCAGTTCTCCGAAACAACTAAAGAATTGTAGTTATTTTCCAAAGCTTTCCTGATTGGTAAAGAACGCGTTCATTGGCTGAGTAGAACTTCAATTGTGGTTTTTTGAAGTCGGCACTAGGTTTTTGCCGTCAGAAAATTCAGTCAATGTTTCGAGCATGTTTAGGCTTTGTTAATGACCTTTTTTGCAGATCAATTTTATACTAAAGTTGTGTCTCTTGTTGTTGTCTCCATTTCCACATAATTTTTTGTTGAGTAGTTTTGGAGATATTTGGGTTTGTATGTCGGTTGTTTGATTGCGACAGTTTTCAATGCTGTATTTAGAGGCTGTTTAGGTGACCTTAGAAGCGTGATAAAATTATTTTTTCACAATGAAAGTTGTATCTCTCATCTGTAGTTTTTAAATATGCATTTATTTGTTATCATATCTATAGTATAAAAAAGATACGAAAAAGAGAAGCACTGCGATGCTGGACAAGATCTCCTCATTTGGGTGTGCGTCCTCTACGCCGTAGTTGTTGGATCTGCAGCTACGTGTGTGGTTGGAGGACCGTGCATTGGACTGCATCGTCCGTGCGCCAGACTGCATCGTAAATAGTATTTCAAATTCTCACTTTGAGAGAAAAGGCATTTACCCCGCTTTTATTGAAAGCGCAAACAATATTTCAAATTCTCACTTTCACAGTTGATATCATAGCGCTGACACCTTAGCAGCACATCCTGTTAACTTTAGATATCTCTCATTTGGTTTAATATTAATGAATGACAAGCGGTCATATCTACTTCCATGCTGGTACAACATTCTTATTTGTTATTGTTACTTTCTTCTGGTTGAATCAAATAAAATCTATTATGGCCTATTACCATGGTTTGCGGAATATCTATTGCGCATTAGTACTGACACCGAGGAGGCTGATGGTGATGGCAACTGTCAGTGACATGGGAACCAGGGGTCCCCGAGTCACGAGGCCAGGACAGCAGAATGCTACGTGGCGCTATCCCTCGGGGACCACCTCCCCGAGGGACGTGAAAAGATAGTTCCGGAAGAGGGTGCTCGGGGCTATGAACAGTTGGTCCCTGAGTACCCAGAGTTCCCCGAGGACCCGAGAAGAGCCAGTTCCGGGAGGGGTGCTTGGGGCCATGAACAGTTAGCCCCCGAGTACCTGGAGTTCCCCGAGGATCCGAGAAGAGACGAATCCGGGAGAGGGTGCTCGGGGCCAAGAATAGTTGGTCCCCGAGTATCCAGAGTTCCCCGAGGACCTGAGAAGCCCCTTACCGGTGGACCCCACAAGGGCTCCACGGTGAGGTGTCAATCGGTGGGAGGCCCGATGCTCCATTTAAGAGGGAGTGTGGCCTGTCACATCCAACCACTCTCCCTCACGCCTGTCGTACTGAGTACATCAGTCCCTGCCACCGTCTGGCAGGAGGCGTAGGGACATTTAATGCGACGGGTCCCATCGCACGTCACCCTGCGGGGTCCATGAGGGAAACGGCTTGGAGATGTCATCGCTGGGCTCGAGGCGTATCACCTGCCCTCCTGCCGCATCAGACCGTGTCAGATCTGCTCTGACCGGACGGGCACGCGGGGATATTCAGCGGCTACCCGGTGGCCCCTCTGCACCTGCTAAAGTTAGGGCGTAATGAGCGACGGGACCGGCCGAAGGGCGTATTTTCAACCCCTGTAACATCAAACTGTAAATCCATGATAGTTGCTTTCCATTTATGGCGTACGGAAACTTGTGCCCCCGTTCTTGGGCACGCCGAGCCTCACCCGGTAGGATAAAAGGGGGGAGCACTTCGTAGAAAGACAAGCTTTGGGAGGTTCTAGTTTTTGAGAAGTTAAGGCTCTTAGAAGTTCAGAAGCTTCAGCAGGAGCAAAAAACCTTGTAACACAGAGATTCAGAGAAAGGCATTCCACGAGCATTAATAGCACATCAGACACACAGGAGTAGGGTATTACGCCCCGTGCGGTCCGAACCTGTCTAAAATCCCTTGTGCATTTACTCCTTCTAGCCGATGATCATCCGTCCCGCCTAGACCTCATACATTCGCATTAAATCCACGTACAAGGTAGACCTAGAATCAGCCCCCCGGCTGAATCTCAAAGGGGGTCCCTCAGGATCCCCGCTTGCGATGTTCATCCACTGACAGTAACATACGTCTTTATGATGATATATGTGTGTCGTATAGAGGAAATGACACGTACCTTAATAAACTTATAGATAGCGTGTTTTCAATGCTCGACGCTAACATAGCTAACCCAAACTACATCACATCGAGAGCCATCCTGTCCACACGAAATGAGTGCACGGATACGATTAATATGAAAATGATTGGTCATTTTTTAGGGATGAGATGGTGTACCATAACTTTGATCGCACTGAAGATGACCCCCATAACTACTACCCCTGGAATTCCTTAACTCTCTGACCCCAAACGGGTTGCCTCCGCATGTGTTGAAGCTCAAGGTTAACTGTCTTGTCATACAGTTCGGAAATATTGAACACAATGGACTTTTCAACGTTACAAGGCTTATGGTCTAAGGGTTCCAAATAAATGCTATTGACGCAGATATCGTGCTCGGGCAGCATGGTGGGAAGTGGATTTTCCTGCTTCGTATCCACCTATGTCCCTCTGATGATGAGATGTTCCCTTTCTGGTTCAAGTAGAAACAATTTCCTGTCAAGCTCAGCTTCGCCATGACAGTCAACAAGGCATAGGGACAGACCATCTTGAACGTCAACGTGTACATTCCCCAGCCAGTATTCTCTCATGACCAGCTATACCTCGTGCTATCTAGAGCTACTGCCAGAATGAACATCAAGATCCTTACCGTCCCGAATGACGATAGGAAAAATGAGAAGCACTCAAAGTAGAGTGGGACATGCACTAAGAACATCGCCTATAGAGAGGTCCTCACACCATAGTTGAGGTTTTTATTGCTTATTTATCAATTTCTGGCTGCTGGCTATACTTCGCTTATCTTTGATATGATGCATCTAATAATTTTTTTTCGTATGCGCAGGCTCGATGGTAGGAGATACCCAATTGATATGATGTAGAGGGTAAGGGTAAGGGTAAGAGCAAGAGTAACAACCCATGAAGTAGGTCGAGGTGAGGAGAGCTTCAGAACACATAAAAAGTTTCATGTGGATAATGACAAAAAACTTGTTTGTGATGAGGTCCAGTGCGCGCTGCTTATTAGGAACCATGTTTTCTCTTCTTCTCAAGTGGGCACGAGCTTGATTCTTACGTATTGCCAAAGCCCAAGTTGATCAATGCATTCCTTATGTTTGAATTTGTTCAATGAGGATGGTGCAACGGCCATTTCCTAAATTGTTTGTATTTTTTTATTTTTGTTTATGTTCTGCGACAAATTTCAAAGTATACTTTCTTATGTTCGGCTCCAACATTTAGTCTGAATCTCCTTACCTCATGTTTTTTATGAGTATTTAGTGTATGCTCAAATAAGGATGTAAACTTGGTTGTACAGCGATGTATTGCATGGTATTCAGAATAGTGCCTTTAGTGTTTGTAGTGCTTCAACAATGTTAACAATTGAAAAATACTTCGACGATGGCTAGTTTTAGAGGAGTAAACAATGTTATTGTGTGCAAATTTTTAACTTCCATTGCAACACACATGAATTCAACTAGTATAGCAAAAATATGCACCCAAATTTGAGTCGATCAATTAAAACTAGGTAGGTTTAGACTCGTTTGGAATGCTGGATTTATTTTTTGGAATTTTGAGTTCCAAGCCGGTTACTAAAATTCATGTGAGAGAAAATAGTGAAATTCCCTGATCGAGAGACTTTACTAAAATTCTTTATGCTTTTCCTTAGTGAGATTTTGAGATGGCACAATACATTTACGCTTGTTGAATAGATAAATCCTCTGAGGTGGGGTTTGGATACTTGGAAATGAGGGGAGGGAATGTGATATGATGGCAGGTATAGAATTGAACCTGTGTTTGGTTCGAGGGAATGAGATATGAGAGGGGTTTAGGAAAAGGATATGAGTGGCTCATTTTCCACACATTGAAACCTAATGTGGGAGGTGGGTTATGGCTGGGATATGTGAAAGTGCATCTAACCCTTATGTATGGTTTTGGTAATTAATGACAATACCTATGGACTAATAACGTTATTGAGAATTGTTAGTAGTTTGTTCCATAGGTGATGCATGAAGAAGAGATATATATCAAGATGAATGAGCTCTAAGTAATGCTCGGATAAGTCAATAACAATATCTATGGACTAACAATTATATTAATAATTGTTATTAGGTTATTTCATAGGAGATGCATAAGTAATAAAGCATGGATTTATTGAGAAATGCTATGATTTCAAAGAATAGCATCAAAGTCATTGAGATCTTAGTGATGCTCATGAGAAGAAGAAAAAGCTCAAAGAAGATGTTTGAAGCATGAAGGCTAAGTTACTTATGGAGATCAAGTAACTAAAGGTACGTAATTGTCAATTAAGTTTTATGGACTAACCCATGTGCTTTGTACTTGAGAGTGAGTTGGGGTTATGTCGGAGGGTGAACTCCTCAAGCGGGGATCCGGAGAAACCCCCTTTGAGATTTGGCTGGGGGGATGATTCTGAATCCGCTTCACAAGTGAAATAAATGGGAGTAAATGAGATACAGGTGGAGGTGGAATGATCGGATGGAGGAAGGAGTAAATGCTCAGGGGATTTTTAGACAGGTTCAGGCCGCACTGAGCGTAACACTCTACTCCTGTGTGTATGCTATAAATGCTCTGAGAATGTCTCTCTGATCTATGCCTCGGTGTTCGTCAAGGCTTCTAGACTCGTCTTCAGTTCTAACTAAACTTCAGCCTCAACTGAGCTTAACCTGTCTTTCTCCGGGGAGCCCGCCCCGCTTATATACCCTGCCGGGGAGGTAGCGTGCCCAGAAAGGATGGCGCGAGTTCCAAGGCGCCATAAATGGAAAGCAACCATCATGGGCTGTTGCCCAAGGTGACGGGGAGGGTTGAAAATGTGCCCCCCCGTCCGGTCTTATTCGTCATCATGCCATTTTATAACGGACGCCGCGGGGAGGGCCCACCGGGCAGCCACCGGGCCGCCCGGCATGCCCGCCCGTTCAGAGCAGGTCTGACACAGCAGGGCGGCAGACGGGGTGCCTCGGGCTCTGCGACGTTATCCCGAGGTGCACCGGATGTCGCGCGATGGGACCTGTGTATTAAATGTCTCCACGCCTCCCTGCCAGGCCGTGGCAGGGACTGACAGTAAGCGTGGGGGAGCAGTTGGAAGTGACAGGCCACGCGCCCTCTTAAATGCAGCATCGGGCCTCTCACCAGCTGACACCTCACCGCTGAGCTCTTGTGGGGACCACCGGCGAAGGGCTTCTCAGGCCCTCGGGGAACTGTGAGTGCTCGGGGGCTACTGCTCGCAGCCTCGAGCACTCTCTCCTATATATGCCCTCTCTTGATCCTCGGGGAACCGAGTGCTCGGGGGCCACTGTTCAAGGCCCCGAGCACTCTCTCCCGAAACTTGGCTTTTTGGGTCATAGGGGAACCGAGTGCTCGGGGGCCACCGCTCGCGGCCCGGAGCACTCTCTCTCGGAAATTGGCATTTTGGGTCCTCGGGGAACCGAGTGCTCGGGGGTCACTGTTCACGGCCCCGAGCACTCTCTACCGGCACTGGCTGTTAGGATCCTCGGGGAACCGAGTGCTCGAGGGCCACTGCTCACGGCCCGGAGCACTCTCTCCCGAAACTTGGCTTTTTTTTGTCATCGAGGAACTTGGGTGCTCGGGAATCACTGTTCATGGCCCCGAGCACCCTCTTCCCGGCACTTGGTCTTCTCGAGTCATTGGGGAACTCGGGTACTCGGGGACCACTGTTCATGACTCCGAGCACCCTCTCCCGGAACTTGATCTTCTCGGACCTCGGGGAGATAATCCCCGAGGGAGGGCGCCACGTGGCAGACTGCTGCTCTGACCTCGGGACTTGGGGACCCCTTGTTCCTATGTCACCGACAGGTTAGGATCTATAAGAAGGCATAAGTTGAATTGAAATTATATATGCCAAGAATGAAGAACAAGAGTGGACTCCATGTTTGATAAAGTGAATTCCTTGAATATGTCAAAAACTAAGTGGTTTTCTATGGTAAGACGGTGAAGAGCAAGCAAGACTCGGCTGCGATGGACCATCCGTGGTGAAGGGCAAGCAAATGGCTTGGTGCCGAAGGACCAAGACAGTGGTGAAGAGTGTGTGAAGGCTTTACGCCACTGGACCGTGTGAGGTCGTGGGAAACTATGAATGCTTCGCATCAATCATTTGAAGAATCAAGAAGAGATAGAGTGAAGAATATATGGAAGTTGGCAACCCTCGATGTTTGAATGAAAGAAGCGGCACTTGAAGGTATTCAAAGGCTCAAAGTGTTTCAAATAAGTTTTATCTTTGAATTTGAGTATAGGTATGCTGCACTGTTAAGAGGGATGCAACATAGAGCTAATTGTCGTGTCTTAGTGCTCAAGAGTTTCTAACCAAACCCAAGTGAGAGTTATTTTTAGAAATCCCGGTGCGAAAAGTTTGGAAGTGTCTGAATTTGGTTTCGGAGTGTTCCTAGTTTGATCCAATATGTTTGAGGTCATGAATTCAATTGGGATATGTAGCCCTCTGACTAAGCTGTCCATAGAGTCCAAAATCGTCAAAATCGAACTTCAGGATCAAAAGTTATCGCCATTTTTAGAGGGTTGGTTGTGCTAAACTCGAATACTCCCGGTTGACCCAGATACTCCAGATTGTCCGGAGCCTCCGGGTGAGGTTTCGAGCCGAATGGTCTGTTATGGCCTTTTTGGTTTACCTGGATACTCTGGGTTGACTCGGATACTTCGGGTTCTGGAGTCTCCGGGTCAGTAAAAAAAGTGCTGTAACGACTAGTTTTGGGGGTTGGGTATTTATACCCTCTCACTCCCATCCTTTAAAGCTCCTGCAAGGGCACGAAAGAGAACATATTTTAGAGCTAAAAGAACTCATTCCCACTTTATTTTAGTGAGAGATTTGAGAAGAAAAGTGAGTTGGGTTGAGAGATTGAAAGATTAAGTGCAAGTGAGCTAAAATCCATTCTTGAGCACTTGAGTTCATCGGCGAGAAGTTCACGAAGCGTTTGTTACTCTTGGAGCTTTAAGCTCCTAGAAGGCTAGGCGTTGCCAACGAGCACTCAAGGTTTTGGCGTGCCGCGAGAAGTTTGTGAAGGTTTCGATTTCACCTTCGCAAGGGAAGAAATCAAGAGTGGAAGCCAAGCTCAAGTATGACCGAGCTTGGAGAGGAAAATGGTTGAGAGAGACTTAGCTCAAGTGTGACCGAACTCCTCAACAGAGACGTAGGAACCTCTAGAGGAGGTGTCCGAACTTCGGGAAACAAATCGCATGCCTCCTTTCTTATTTTCATGTTCTTGTTTTCTTGCTTAATATTTGTGTATTTTGCTCGATCTACTTTCTCGTGTAAATTTGATTGTAGGTTCTTCGTGGATCTACTTGGAATCATCACTTGGAACACACGACTTCATTTGGTTTGAGTTAGAACTCTTTAGTCGTACTTTAATTTAAGTTTTGAGCATATTTTGTATAGAACCCGGAGGTTCTGGATTTAACCCGGAGACTCCTGATACTATACAATCTGCTCTCAACCTGGATACTCCGGGTTGACCCGGATACTCTAGTGAATAGTGTTTTCAGGGTTTTTTATTAATATTTTCTTGCATATCTTTTACTAGAATTGAATAATTTTTGTCACCCTAGGATTGTAACTTTCACACTTATTTAGGGTGATTGTGTCCTAGTTGAGCCTAGCATAGTTAGAATTTTTACTTATGAAAAATCCGTTAGTTTACTTTTCGCTGCAAGATTAGGCCAACGGTAAAAGAGGACGAATTTTTGCAAACGCCTATTCACCTCTCTCTATGCGACATTATTATCCTTTCAATATGGGAGCTTGCCATTAACTACCCCTCGTCACCTCCGCTAGAGCTCATGACGAGGCCTGCTGCCGCAAACGTTGGTCAGCTCCCGCACGTGGCTCGTGGCACGCCGCAACCCGATCCAGTCCGTGCTTGTAGCCACCCTACTCCCCGCCGTGCGCGACTTGCATCAGTAGCAGCACACCACCCATCTCATCTTCTGTTAGTCTTCCTCGAGCGTGTTTGCCTGATTACGCTCACCATCCTCCGCACGACGGCACCATAGTGACCAGGGCTTGCATCACCAAGATCTGCACGGCCACACTTGGGCCCCTTGTCCTCGATCGAGGCGAATCTTGCGCTAGATGCAAGCCACCAGAGGTTCGGAGCCTCGACTGATCTTTATTTGTGTGAATCTGTGTAATTGACTTCTTCCTTCTTTGCTATCGTATTCCTCTGCTCCTTCTGTTTTTCTGTTGTTGTTGCGGCATGTTGCTTCCGTAGAAGGAGCTGAAGAAAAGAACCAGCCGAACAATATTTTCAGCTTTAATTTTGTGAGGGGCATTTTGGTAAAATCAAAATTGTATCCTACTCCCTAATCCAATTCATACCAAACACAGGATATGAAATAGATTTTGATATCCCTACCCCTAACCCAATCTCCATAACCCATTTCATATCCGTATCAATCCAAGTGAGCATCCAAACGCCACCTGAGAGCGTCAGACCTGGCTGACTAGTTGAGCCCAAATCAAGTCCTACCTAGGACAAACCCATTTGAGCCCATAATCCTCACACCGAAGCAAGTCGGTAGTCGTGAAGCCTTTTTGGTCATCCAAGATTTTCCTGGAGTTTTTTGCTATACATTTTTAAATAAAAATTTCAAATATATACATCCGTTTTGAAAATTTCAAATATATACATCCATTAGGCCTTGTTGGCCCGCGAAACCCAGTAAGGCCCAACCCATCTACACTCCAACGACAACCGGGCCTGGCCCCCACTCCACCAACCCGCCGTGAAAGCCGAGCCCAACCACGTGCGCGCTAATCGCCTCTCCAAATTCGGCCTCCCTCCAAACCCCGCCGCGCGAAAACCCAAACCAAATTTCACACTTGGAGCGCGCAACGAAATCCCGCCCGTCCGCCTCACGATCCGACGGCCCGGACGCCCCCCTCCCACGTCAGCGATCCGCGCGCTCGCCCTCGCCGCCAATCACGCGCTGCCTCGGCCTCTACATAAACCGCCTCGCCGCCGCCCTTGCCTTGCCTCATCCGACCAGTTCCGCAGCGCTAGCGACTCCGGTGAGCAACCGAGTGAGTGGGCAACCAGGCGTAACACTTTCAAGAAGAAGAAGATGAGTTCCGGCGGCGGCAGGGGCAAGGCGAAGGGCACCAAGGCGGTGTCGAGGTCGTCCAAGGCCGGGCTGCAGTTCCCCGTCGGCCGCATCGCGCGCTTCCTCAAGACCGGCAAGTACGCCGAGCGCGTGGGCGCCGGCGCGCCCGTCTACCTCTCCGCCGTGCTCGAGTACCTCGCCGCCGAGGTAAACCTCCGCTCCCTCCTTTCCTCCCAATCTCTTTCATATCTTCTTTCCCCAATGAATCCATTGCAAGAATTGTCTCAATCCCGACGTGTCCCGTCGTTGCCGGCGGCGTGGTGTCGCAGGTGCTGGAGCTGGCCGGGAACGCGGCGCGCGACAACAAGAAGAGCCGGATCGTGCCGCGCCACATCCAGCTCGCGGTGCGCAACGACGAGGAGGTCAGCCGCCTGCTCGGCGCCGTCACCATCGCCGCCGGCGGGGTGCTGCCCAACATCCACCAGACGCTGCTCCCCAAGAAGGCTGGCGGCAAGGACAAGGCCGAGATCGGGTCCGCCTCCCAGGAGTTCTAAGCCCGCCCCCGCCGCTGCCTTCTGATTCGAACCAAACTTGAATAGGAAGGACCACTTCCGAAGCTTCTTTGATCAGCAGTACTTGCGATGCACGGTGTCTATGGATGTATCCATCTGTCTGTTCTTGCTTGTTTGATGTATCTATCTGTCAATCAGTCTTGCTGGAATGGATGAAAAGATCGATTGCTATTACTTGCTGTGAAGTTTGTTCTTGATTTTGTTGAAAGCTGTCACTGATTGTGATCTATGAATGTTACGTTTGCCAAATGTGGTGACTGCAATCTGAACTGCTGGTCAGGGACAATCTCTGTATCAAGTGTCATTACATGTTTGGAGAATATATGTGTCCAGCTATCATGACAGCAGCTGGATGAACGCATGAATCATCACAAGGCAACCACCAGAAATTCTGATCTCGAATTTGTAGCTCACAGTACAGTGTTCAACTCCTACTAGGGACATCTTTTAAGATCTCTATTGCTCGAGTTATTTTCTGCAATTGTGCATCGCTACACCATATGTTAGTACTGTCAGACAACCATGCTACGGATGTATTGATCATTGGAGCGGCAACTTCCTGTAACGATGTAGTTTCTGATTTCGCATTTCAAATGGAAGAATACCGATACAAACCATCGCAAATACAGAAACGAGAAAAGCATGCCAATGGCACCGGTTCTTGAGATTCATCCTGTAAACCTCAAGATGGTGGCTCAAAACCAAGAAATCCTCGGATTCCTAAATGGAAATACCCTGAGGAGATCACGTTCACACCGTACAATCTAGAATCTTCAACGACAACCATCACGCAAAGAATCTTCAGTTGAATGTGTAGTGCCAGCTGATAGATTATTTACCAATTAAGAAGCAAAGTAACCTTATCACATCGTGTTGATGCGGTTTTCGCTCTGGATTCTACGGGTACATTTGTCAGTCGGTCACACTCATTTACCATTACAACATCCTCTGTGTTGTTTCTGCCATTGTAACATCAGATAAGCTCTTGCAGGAACCGGCTCCTCTGACGTATTTCTGACGTATAGGAGCCAAGTCACCGAGCGTAGGGTTGCTCTGCGCTGCCTACCATCAGCTATTGCCTTTGCCTGAAGCCTACCATCAGCTATAAATAATCATCGATCGATTCAAAAAAAGAGTTATTCAGTTTACCCTATGCCCTACTCTGCCTACCATCAGCTATTGCCTTTGCCTGAAGCCTTGTCACCTGCAACTGTTCTGTAACTAATACCTGCATGACGAAGCATTTACCTACATGAGCAACAATACATCTGAACCTTTTTTTTACTTACCTGGAAGAATTGATCATCTTTGGAATTTGAAAGTTGGCCGCAGCAATGACTATACCAAATATTCCCCCGTTTAGAAATAGTAGACGCATTTCTTTTTGAAAAAATCAAATTTTATGTACTTTGACTAATATTGAATCAAATTATAAAAATATATAATATATAAAAATTATATAATTAAGTTCACAATTTAAAATGATTTCATACTTAAATAGGTTTTGTAGCTACAAATAATATATTTTGTGAAAAAACATAAGTCAAAATCTAACTTCGAAGATCGAGTCCAACATAAATACACCTACTATTTCTGATCCAAGGGAGTAATTGTTGGAAAATCTCAGTATCGATTAATCATCACTACTGTACTATGTTCTTTTTGTAGGCAATTCCTCATGCTAGTACCGTGATACTGTCAAACAGAACCATCTAAAACAACTGCAACTACGCCTGCTAGCACATCAATTTGCTCGATAATTTAACCTTTGCTCAAAATGCAAACATAGACATGTCAATGCAAACAGCAGCGAGTTTGCAAAGAAATGACAACTCATTGTTCCATACATATCACAGTAGGCATACAGAGCAGGTCTATAAGAAAGCACCTTTGCATTGTTTGCACACCCAAAAGGCTTTCTAGTACTAACAAGCAATTAGCTCTTCAGAAGTTTAGATCCATTCTGCTTTCTGCAATGCAAAATGTCAGCATCCCAATTACAACCTAACCATCGAAACAATTACCCTGACCACCACACCCAACAATCAAAATGCCACAGAATCTAATAGGCAAAACACATTCCAAAGAACAGCAACTAAGTACAACACAAGAAACACGAAACACTATGAAAGCAAAGACTTCATTTCATAACCAGCTGATTCATGATCATGTAGCAATACAGCAAGATAGCAACATGATCATTTCAAGTTGCATATTGATAAGAGTGTAAAACGAACACGGAACATAGCAAAAAAGTAAAAGAGCGCCCCTTCAGTGGGACCTCGTGGCATAGATGAAGGAGATGGCAGCCACCATAGTTGTGGTGGCGGCATACAGCCATGTCCAGATGCCACCCATCTTCCTCTTCTGAGCCTCAGCCACTGCGAGCTGCAGCAGCTCGATATCCTTGCTCAGGATATCAATCTTCCCCTTCTTTTCCTCCAATGCCGCCTTCAGCCTCCCAATGTCACCATCCTTCTTGCCGTTGCAGTTCTCCAGCTCCTCAATTTTTGACCTCAGCTTCCCTGCTTCAGCCTTCTCAGCATCCAACGCTTCCAGAACTGAATTCTTCTCATCATTCAGGCGTGAACTCTTGGTATCTAGTTCATCGCAGGATACTTGGAGCTGGGACATGGAAGAGTGGAGCTCCTCCAATTCGGCCCTCAGCTTACAGGCCTGAGCATCCTTCTCTTGCATTACTCCCTCGGTTGCTTCCTTGTCGGCCTGGATTTCCTCCACCCTCCTCTTCAGGGCCCCCAATTTCCCCACAAGTTGAGCCTTCTCAGAATCAAATACCTTAGCAGCGGCCTCTTTCGCTTTCACCAATGCACCCAATTCCATCCTGAGACTTTCAACCTCTGCAACAGACATGCTGTATTTCTTCTCAGCACCCGCAACCTCGGACTGAAGCTTACCATTTTCTCCCTTCACCAAATCAATCTCCCTCTTCTTTGACACCACCTCAGCCTCCAATTCCCCTTTCTTAGCCACAGCCACTGTAAGCTCCGCCTCCAAAGATTTCACCCTTGCATCCATCTCCGCCTTCTTGGCACCAAGCACCTTCAATTCCTCCACCTTCGCCTTAACCTTCCCCTCAATTTCCACCCGGTAGGCCTCGGCTGCCTTCCTGAACTCCTGCAAGCTCCTCTCTACCTCCCCCTTCTCGCTCGATACCATCCGTATTGCATCCATGGCCTCCTCCAATTGCTTCGCCAGCTCGCCCTTTTCCCCAAACAGCTCGGAGTTCTTGCTCTCCAGCTCCGCCACCATTGCCTCCAAGCTCGAGACCTTCATGGACACGAATGCCACCTCCGCCTCCTTCTCCTGGAGCACCTTCAGGGTACGAGCCATCTCCCCGGCTGCCGTCTCGAGCTGGGCGTCGGCCTCGCCCCTGGCGCCAGCCTCGGCCGATGCCCTCGACTCCGCGGCCTGGAGGGACTCCTGGACGGCGGCGAGGCGGGCCCGGAGAGCGGCGACCTCGTCCGCTGCGGCGCGGAGGGGCGCGGCGAGGGCGGCCTGCGCCACAGTGCGCTCGGCGGCAGCGAGCGCGGCGTCATCGGCGGAGAGCTCGTCGAGGCGGGCGGTGAGCGCCGCCACCTGGCCCCGCCGCTCCGTCGCCTCCTTGAGGAGCATGGTGTTGAGCGCCTTCAGCTGCTCCGCCCTCCGGTCCCGCGTATCCGGCACGTCCTCCTTCCCGGGCGCCGCATCCGCGGCCGCGACGGCGTGGTGGCCGTTGCCGTTGCCGTTGGCGGCGGCGGACTTCTTCTTGGCCATGGCGGCGTCCTAGGGTTTGTGGCTGCCAGTGGATTGAAATGAGACGGGTCCGCGCGAGGATTTATGCGCCGAAAGCTTCTACTGACCGATGGGTCCCACCTCTATGTGGACCCATTTCACAGTGAAGGATTTATGGTGGCTGCGGGCTTCTGGGAGGCGACCGTTGGTGGGTGGGAAGAATTTGAAATGGGTTTTTTTTGGTGGGGGACGGACGGCTGGGATGGGCTGGGGGCTTATCGCGTTCTGCGCCGCATTTAATTGGAGATTGGGAATTTTCGTGGGTTTCGTAGGGATGCGTGAAATCCGTGAAATGAGTGGTTTTTGGGAATTTTCGTGGTTTTTGTAGGGGTGCACTTCGATCCGAAGAAAATATCCGGGTCTCTGGACCCAAAGATACAGCCTTCCGTAATATGCTTGGATAGCTACTTTCTATTTGAAAACAGTAATAGAAACTCGTAATATTATTAATTTATGTAAATATCTTTTAGAAAGAATACAATGATAATAACCACTCTAAAAAAAAAATCTTTTTGTTAAATTAATGGTCATTTTTAGAGGTATGATTGCTCACTTTCTTACGCATTATGTTAACGAAGGGGAGAGTGCTAGATAATATCCGCAAATATGTACATGAACTACCTCGGCCCATCTTTCTCCTAAAGGCGGTTCATCCTAGATTAGAGTTTCTGAGCCTTTCTCACGCAAAAAAAATAAAATATATGTGACGACTCTTTCGACCTCTCCAATAAACGATCCCGTTCGAGGGCCTATAAATAGAGGACATGTAACCTCGCGGCGAGGCAATAAAGAATTCCATAGAGAATAGATCAGGTTATTGTTAGATATAATAGGTCAATGTTGCTGTAAGACAGCAAGAGTTCCGCAGTTACTCCAGCGGCAGGTTGGCTGCCCTCTTCCGCAAATAACTCCCAATGAGGTTTCTTAGCATCCATAGCTATGCGTCCATGAGTTATTATAGGGTAATCTCTCTGTTCTTCCCTGAGGTTGTCGGGGATCTTGTTATGTAAACTCTGAGATAATTTTGATATCTATTTGTTCTATTTCAATATATGCGATGTATGCTTAATTGGTATATTTAGAACGTTGAGATACAAGATAGTAGGATAGATATAAATGTGGTGTTTGGATCTAGTCTTATTGATAGCATTGTCATAGTACGCTTGTTGACGATCTTAGCACAACCTACACCATGACACAAAAATAGGCGGACCTCTTCATCTATAGCGTAGCCACTGATTAATCACCCTTAATATCTTAATCTGATCATTGCATGCAAGTGAACTTTAACCTTAGGGAAGAGCGTATCTCATATATCTTTTCGAACCTAAGGCCCTTTTCATGGATCTCTGATTCACCTCACATCACAATCAACAACTGTTCTTGTTGGTAGTACCACTTTGATAGCTAAAGCATGAGACCCACTTTTTTTTGAGGTCAATAAACCTTGGAATACTCTAAGGAAAAGGATACAATGACTCGTATGCTTGAGGTTAATGGATTATGTGTGTATATAGCGTCAACCAAGTGAGTTCATCATCAGCGGAGGATGATTGGTTGTGGCTTGGCTGAACTCATGATGGCGAGACAGAGTCGGTTGGCTAGTGCGACGAGTCTGGGTGGCTCTATCGTGAAGATCGACAATAGTGCACTCGTGGCAGCTTCGACAGAGCATGCACGATGGTGATGGCGATTCTGGTCGGCTTTGAAAGCCAAGTGAAATACACATTCATCAGGAGCATAACAAATGAGTGATGAAGGCTGTGATAGGCTTGATTTTGAGGAAAGGATTAAGGTTCGAGCAGATTTAAATGAGAGGCGACAACCACTAACCAGACTCAAGGAAGGAAGGGGAGAAGCGGAGAGCTAAGCTCACCCTAGAGGGAGAGGAGGCAAATGACGAAAGGAAGGAGATGCTATTGGCTCTGTAATCTCACCAGGGCGGTGTTGGTCGATGGCTTAGAGGGGAAGGATTGGAGAGGTGATGACAAGCTCGATGCCAACCGAGTGGTATCGTGTCGGTCCGTCTGGAGGGGGCGAAGGTGGCAGGGAAGGCTTCTTTTATGACTTAATTCATTCCACTCATTTCAAATAAGACATATCTTCTTCAAGCAAATAAATAGAGCTAGGGATATAGTTAAAACAACCAGTAGAAAACCAAAATTACTAGTTGTAGTAAGCATGAAGGGCGACCGATGCCTAGCTAAGGAGGTTGAGGCTTTTGCGTGCTGTCTAGCTTCTCGATCTCCTCGTTCAATGCAATGCTTGTGTCATTGACCATGCCACATGGCGGGAGGGGCGAACATATTAGGGAACCTAGGTTAGGCTCAGCGTTGGACCGAGGCCGGCTTGTTTGAGCTTGCATGACGCAAGATCACGTCGGTGAAAACATGCTTTGAATCGGATGTGTACGGAGAGGTGGGAATCAAACTGGACCAAGAAAGCGGGTGGGCCTTTGCAACGAACCAATTTTTTTTGGGGGATCTCAAACTCTAAGTGAGTTTTGGGGGTGGTTTATGCAATTTAGCCATTCTTAAAAGTTAATTGTAGATTGTGGATTTAGAAAAACTAGATTCTCAAAAGCTGAATATTCAAAAGCTAAGGTTGTTTACCATCCTAGATTTTTGGATGAGATTTTTGATGTTGATGAAGTGTATAATGTCTGTAATATCCTAATTGTTTTGAGTGGATAAAGAGAATCAAATTAATGATTACGACCAAATTCTTGAAAAAAATGGTTACGGTTAATAACTGATAGATATTACATCCAACAATCAATGGTTCAAATCAAGAATTAACATGAGTTCAAGGCTCAATTCATGAAGAATGCCCGTGGAACAATTCATCCATGAACATGTCATAAATAGATCTCAAATATCCCCCCCCCCCCAAATAGAACTCAAATAATTATTATGATGGAAAGTTTAACGTACTTTTGAAATTAAATTTGGTAGCCCATTTGGGATGTAATGTATATCTCCTGGCACTATACTTAATTTGTAATTTGGTTCTAATACATTACTTCAACCTGTTACAAAAATTTAAATTTCATATAATATATTCAAAATATGTATGATTTCAAATTCCAAATCAGTATGGAACACATATCTCAAACTTAACAAAAGTATGTGTCGCCCATATGGAATATTGCTTGAACGGATTTGCGCATGATCATCAAGATACAAGCATCCGAATGGCTAGCTTGCTAGGATTTGGCCATGGAACGTTTGGAACAAGCATCCAATCCACTAATTGTTTATCTTTGTTTGCTATGGAAAGGCTCACGCATACCTTGATTGGCTGCTGGTTCCCGTACTATTTGCGTTTCCATTTGGCCAAAGCAACCCTCACGCAATCAACGACTCAGATTGAGTATATCTCAGCTCAGCTCATTTCTTCTACCCTGCCTACACGTATTAGGATTTTCTTAACGAAGAAGACAAGCCACACATTAAGGGCTTCTTTGGAAAGATTCTGAAAACACAGAAATATGAAAAGCGCAGGATTGAAATGTCCAAATGATTGTTTGGATGGATCGTAGAAAAAATACAGGAATTAAATGAGAGAGATAGACATAAAGAAAATTTTCCATGAGGTTAGACCTCATGTTACAATACCTCCAAAATTCCTATGAAAGAAGTCAGTCCATATGATTCAAGATGCCACTGATGACATGCACCGAGATAGCCACGGTCCCGATGTGGAGATCCAAACTCACTGCCGGAGTCAGGGCTAGAGAAGAGGAGGTTGCCGGATGAACCACGAAGACACCTACCACTAGCCACCACCACAGAACTAGCAATAAAGGACACTATCAGTGTCAGTTTTTGTAGTAGCGAGCTGGGATTAAAATTTTGATGAAATTTTACGAATTTTGGGAATTTTGGAGGGGAATAAAATATCAAATTTTAGGACATATAGAGCAGATAACGAAAAAATAACCGAAATTTCATGAATTTGGTTTTTTCGCCTGTGAATGAAAAAATTAAAATCCCTAGTAGCTAGCAATGCCACGTGCCATGACGAGGGATGCAAATGATGTCAGAGAAGTAGTGGACAGTTGATACTAAAGATCTGCTTCCGTGCTGATAAGAGAGATTATAGATAGTGTTTGGTTGTTTAAACGAAGTTGAATGGGATGGGATCGTCCTAGATAGGATGGCCTTGGACTGGATGGTACTGGATGAGGTACAAGTATGTTATTTGGTTAGATGTATAAGATGGTACAAAAATATATTTAGTTGGAGGTATAAGATGGTATGAGAATATGCTTGGTTGGATGTATGAGATTGTACGAGAAAATATTTAGTTGCTTAAAAGTCATGTATTATATCAATGTATAACTTAAATATTTTACAGACATAATAATTTTTATAGTTGTTATTATCATATGAAATGATAAAAATACATATAAATAAAGGAACTCACTTTTTTATCACATAATTTAGGGATGTAAATAATTTTAGAAATTAGTTGATCACATAAGAAGATTATTAGTGAATTTTCCTAAATTTTTAAGAATTTATTTGAGACTCTAACAATTATTAGAAGTTATAAAAGCAGCATTTTTTTTTTGAGAATTTTAGTTTCAATTCTACATATTATTTTTGAGTGAATCCAAATAAAATGGGTTGCACATGAATTATAAAACATGTAAAAATATTCTATAATTTTTTGAACAATAAAAAACCACTTCTTTGAACATAGTAAAATTTGGAGTACTGTTCGCATGGCACTGTTTGGCCCTGGACGAAGTGGTGCGACAGATTTTGCTGCACGAATTTGTTCAGCATCACACGCAAATATTCTGAGAATACGTATGCCCTCATTCAATTCAAGGAACCAAATAGACGAACGCCCTCCGATGCAGGATCAACAGATCCAGGATGGGACTCGTACAAGAAACCAAACATGTTAGAGATTGGTGCTGCAGCACGGATCCGAGGAGCAGCTCACCTATTGGGTAAAACTGTTGTTGCAATTTCTATTTATGCACGTCTTTTTGCTAGATGCAATTGTTTTAGCTTCCAGAACCCAAAAAGAGCCTCCGTGCAAATCGGAGTTGTGGTCTCTCATGTATGGTGATGGTTCCCTTTAAAATCGTCTTTTGTAATCCTTGCTCCTTGAAAATTACGCTGCATGGGAATCCAGGCTCCATTCGGCTAATGCTACCGATTTTAAATATGAAGGGCTCCATAGATGTTGCAAGCTGCAAGACAATTTTTTTTGTCACACCCGTTTCTCCCTCCCTCTTATCTCTCTTTCTGTTTTCTCCGCCTTATGGGTGCCGTTGGTCATCACCTTCCTCTCCCAACTGAATCCTTCCCTCTCTTTTCTCCGGCACCAGCTGTCTGATTCAATCCCGAGGAATACACGCACGAGTAAAGGATGGAGGCCACGATTCCTTCAATATCGGTCGTTGTAATGAAGAAGGCCATCACACAGGAATCAAATCACGACGAAATAGTGCAAGAGAAAAGGAAACGGAGCCGAATTCCTCACCGCTGTCATTATTCCCCGCCAGCCAGCTCAATCCCGCCTCCTTCCTCTATAAAATTCAAATCCCATCCTTGACCGAGCCTCCTTACATCAAACCACACCCAAACCCCTAAGTTCCCTTGATTTTCCCTTCACCCGTGAGCTCTCTTGCCGCCGCCGAAGCTTTTCCCAGCCACCTTGTTGTCGTTGAGCCGCTTCAAGCTTCCACGATGCCGTCTGAGTGCGTGCTCGTGTTTGTAGACCACATCTTGTCGTCCACGACCCTTCGCCATCGACTTCCGGTCGCCGCACTGAGCTTCCATCGTCGCTGAACGTCCACCGTTGAATCCCTTCGTCGCTGAGCCGCTCCAGTCTTCCCCGACGTGCCGCGACTTGTCAAGAGGAGTTTGTCCTTGAGGCTGTCGGTGTATCAGGAACCGGGGGTCCCTGAGTCCCGAGGCCAGGCTAGCCGTCCGCCACGTGTTACCATCCCGCGAGGTCCCTCCTGCGGGATGAGGAAAATCTAAGTTCTGGGAGAAGGTGCTCGGGGCCACAGTCTCTGATCCCCGAGCACCCCAGTTCCCCGATGACCCGCAGAGTCTAAGTACCGGGAAGAAAGTGCTTGGGGAGGTGTCCGGTCACCCCCGAGCACCCTAGTCCCCCGACGATCAGAAGAGCTAAGTTCGGGGAGAGAGCGCTCGAGGGGTTGCGTGCGGCAGCCCCCGAGCGCCCGGTTCCCCGAGGGTCAGTGCAAAAGTGCTCGGGAGAGAGTGCTTGGGGTTGCACGTGGCAGCCCCCGAGCACTCGGTTCCCCGAAGGTTCGTGCGAGAGTGCTCGGGAGAGAGTGCTTGGGGAGGTAAACAGTGCCCCCGAGCGCCCGGTACCCCGAGGGCAAGGGTAGGCATTCTCGGGAGAGGGTGCTCGGGGAGGTAAACAGTACCCCCCAGCACTCGGTGCCCCGACCACCCAGAAGGGCCCCCGAGGGGCCCGCCGATGAGGTGTCAACCAGTTAGAGGTCCGAGGCCGCATTTAATGGGCGTGCGCGGCCTGACATCCCCAACTGCTCCCGCCGCAGTGTCAGTCCCTGCCATGCTTTGGCAGAGAGGCATGGGGCCATTAATTGCACGGGTCCCGTCCCGTATCATCCGGTGTGTCTCGGGATAACATCGCCAGTATCAAGACGTTTCGCTTGCCGCCCTGCCGTGGCAGAGGAACAAGACAGGGCGGGCACGCCGGGTGCCTCTGTGGCTGCCCGGTGGGCCATCTCAACGGCGCCCGTCGCCAGGGCGCCCACTGTGACAAGTGACCGGACGCGCGCCGCATTTTTTCCACCGCCCCAGTCACTTCGCCTAGAGGAAATGATGACGCCTTTCTCAGTTGTGGCGTCTTGGAACTTGTGCCCCTTACTTCCCGTTCGGGGTATGTCACGGTCGGAGAGTGCATAAAAGGATCGGCATACAGAGAGAGAGAAAAAAGAGCCCAAGCAGTCAACCGTGACACACTCAGATGAAGAAGACGAACCCCACAACGAACCAAGCCAACGGACGAAGACATTGCAAGCAAGCCTGAGCAGAGCTCCTGCCGGAGAACAAGGAGCCTCAAGCTCTTAGTTAGACACTATATTCTTGTAACCAGATACATCCTTGAGGGATCCCCCTCAGGATAAGTTATTGCATCCATACAGGAGTAGGGTATTACGCCCCCGTGCGGCCCGAACCTGTCTAAACTCTGGTGCATTTACTTCCCTTTGCACTAGGTCGATCATCCCCCACCACCGGCCGTTGCATTTACTTCCACTTCCATTTATTTCTCCGACGAACTTATTCAGGATCATCCCCCCGGCCGAATCTCTAAAAAGGGGTCTCTCGGGATCTCTGCGATAGGAGTTGACCCTCCGACAGAGGCGTTTGAGAACATCTGGGATCAAGACTCTGGGGATTTCGAGCAACTCAACGGAGAAGGCAAGTGTCCTTAAATATTTTACGCCTATTTCCATAAAGTTTTGTTTTACAAATTACATGCTCATCCAATATGTTATCCTATTGTTAAGGTTTACTAGTTTTTCATAACCTTCTTTGTAGCCGTAGTATGGTTGTCATTTTCTGAGTAGAAAATACTTAGTTATGCTTACTCGTGGGTAGTATAAGAAAAATATGTTTTGGTTAATAATGTTAAACTTGGGTAAAATGCTTAGACTTAGAAAGTAGCGGCTGGGCAAGTCGACATATTGGTCGGCATGTGGATGTGTTCCAGGCAAGAATGTTTACTTTATCGGATATCGGTATCTCCACATGTTGGATGCTGGTAGTCTTGCCCAGACCATATTAAGGACTGGTTCATAGAGCGACCACCTATGAAAGCAGTACAACCATAAGCCTGGTATGGGACGGGCCTAGCTGAGTAATTCGCTATCCTTTTAGCATTGTGAAGGTTATTTGGTGGTACAGGAATAGAAATGTGTACTTTCTGAAACCATAAGGCGCAAGAGGGGGCTTCAGGGGTGAATGTACTCCACTTACTTACGGCGGTGAAACCTCAGCGGATGGACATGTGTTGAGAGAGACGTTAGAAAGGCTTTACAGTGGAATCCTAACCGCACACCTCGAAAGTGTGTAAGTGTTTGATCGACACGGGCAAAAAGGAGGACACGTCTTGTGGGTAAAGTGTGAGAACTCTGCAGAGTGAAAACTGATATATCAGCCATGTTCACAGTCATGAGTGGTATGGACTCCTCACATGATTAGTCGGGTGGTTCCTGGATTGGTTTTGGTAGGAATTGTGATTCAAGTTAGCTTTGTTTATAGGTGGTTGGAACCTCGGTTGAGGAGCAAGTTAGTCGGAACCTTGACTCAGGTCTTAAAGAATCATTCAGAAAATAGGTTGCTTTATAACTGTATTACTACTAAAATAGTATTTATGCAAATAAACCTCTGAGTTAAGTCTATCTTAACTTTTGATCCTCGTGTCATATTTTGCCACACTTACTGAGTATTACATATACTCATACTTGCACTCTCTCCCATAATCTTGTTGTTGCTCGGAAGGTAAAGACTGCTGTGAGGATTTCACAGAAGATGGAGCTGAGTTCTAGGCAGACAACTTCTCGATTGATTGCGTGTGGAATTAGACGTCGTGCTAAGTTTATTTTCGCTGCTTTGTAATCTTTTTTTAAACCCTTAGGTCATTGATGTAATAAAGTAATATTGTAATAATGAATATTATGTATGTTGCTCACTTATGATGTTACTATATGTATGTAATTTAATCCTGACATATATGTAGTCTACATTTGGTTTGATTTTAAAACCGGGTGATATGTTTGCTTTTCGTTATCATTCTATTCATAAAAATATGCAGATGTATATGCAAGAAAAATAAAAAAGAACCACCATCAATCGGTTAGAAAAGACTACATCAATAGTTCAATACTGACTAGAATCAATGGTTAGAAAAAAAAAAGGTCAGATGAACAATTATACAAAGAACACAGGCAATTCGAGAAGATCAGTACTGCCTGCAAACTGGAATATACTAGAACCTGGAAACAGCGTACATTGGCTCTTAAGTTCATAAATCGTGACAAAAATGTACTTAGAAGCTCTTAACTTCATAAATCATGATAAAAAATGTAATTTCCCTAAGGAGGCATAATACAGAACTGTACATGACAGAGCACACGGTACTGTTCTACGACTAGTAGATGTGGATCTTAATCCAGGAGGATCATCGATGAAGCTGATACTGCTACAAAACCAATTATATATGTCGGTTTATCATTGTCAATATCTAATAGGCTGGCTTTAAAAGCCGAACAGAAAGAATCAGCTAATGTGGATTTATGAACCGCCAGTGATGAAAGGCATCACTGCCAGCTGAAGGCTTGAGTCGGTAGTGATGCTTCACTGCCAGATGAGGATATCGACCGGCAGTGATACATGAACTATCACTGTCAGTTCTAGCCACGAGCGACAGCGATAGTTCATCAAGTATTACTATCGATTCGTGTTATGAACCAACAATGATTATGGGTATCACTATCGGCTTCTGTGACGAGCTGACAATGATAATGGAAGATAGCATACCTTAAAAAAATTCATAACTTTTTCATACGAAGTCAGATGAGAAAAATATTTTTTGTTTTTTTTGACCACAAACATGATGGTCGTGAAAATCACTGCCGACTGAAGCCTTCAGCCAGCAGTGATAACTGATTATCATCTGTCGGCTAAAGGAGCAGTGATAACCCCTTTCACTCAAGTAAGATCAACTTTATATGTACTTTTGAGTTTGTCACTTGGGATTGGATTTGGACATCTTCAGCTTCATCGTTATCAAGAAGATTATTGGAGTCACCATGAGCTTGATCTTGATCTTGGTCTTGATCTTAAGTTGATGTAGGTGGCTCCATTTGAGTTGAGAAACTAGGTTGATCTTGACCAATATTGGGCTCTAGTTGATCTTGTGGCTCTTGAGGCTTTATCTCATAAATTATCATCTTTTTTATTGCTTCACTTAGAATTTTTTTATCACCTAACACATTATGATTAATTTTCTCTACTTGGGAGCCGTTAGATTCATCAAATGTCACATCACACACGATTTTAACACAACTGATGGTTTTGTTGAAAACACGATATGCATAGGCATTTGATCTATATCCAAGCAAAAAATCTTCATCAACTTTATATGCAAATTTAGAACTTTTGGCATTTTTATTAATAATGAAGCACTTACTACAAAAAACTCTAAAGCAGGACACATTTGGTTTGTTACCGATTAGAAGCTCGTAATCGTTCTTGTGGAGATACAACCGGTTGATGGCATGGCATGAGGTGTTGACGACATCCACCTAAAATTGATTCAATATCTTATACTCATCAAGCATGATCCTTGCTGACTCAATTAGAGTCTAATTTTTCATCTTGACATCTCATTTTGTTGAGGGGAGTGGGATGCCGAGAACTCATGCTTGATCCCTTTTTCATAAAAAAATCTTCGACTTGAGTGTTCTTGAATTTAGTTTTGTTGTCACTTCTCACTTCCTTGATCTTCATATCAAACTTATTTTGGACTATTCTTACAAATTTCTTGATTGTAACTTAAACTTCATTTTTATCATGCAAAAAGAATATTCAAGTGAAACAAGAATAATTATCTATAATAACTGAACCATATTTGTTACTACCGATGCTTATATAGGCAATTGATCCAAATAGATTAATGTGTAGAAGCTCCAACGATTTTGTAGTCGTTATCACATTTTTGGCGGGGTGTGCAGCTCCAACTTGTTTTCCTGCTTGACATGCATTACAAATCTTATCTTTTTCAAAAGAAATATTCGTTAGTTCTAGGATGTGCTCCGTTTTAAAAGTTTAGATAAATTTCTCATTCTAACATTGGATGAAGACAAACTTTATGTGAAAAATATAGAACTCGACGAGATCTATAACTTTGTAGTTGATCATTTTTTATTTGACGCTATATAAATGAACAAATAAATGTCTAAAACTGATACGGAGGGAGCCATATACTTGACCACAAATATTTAACTTAGATTAGTGTAAAACTAGTAGGAATAATTGAAAAAAGCACATATAGGGTTTGAAAGTTGAAAACTGTAAATTTAAATATTTTTATCACGAGTTTGGTAACTTGGATTGATGAAACGTCTGCAAAGCACTGACTTTCAGATATAGCACTATGTCTTAAAAAATTATTAGACAAATTGAAGAAGGTCAGTTTTCATCCAAAAACTTCAGAGGTCCTGTCAAGAATGTTTCGAGCCTTTTTTGAGGATAAGAAAGGTACAGGTCTAAAGACTTGTATTTTTTTTTCAGATGTGTCTCATCATTAGCTTCGAAAGTAGAGGTCAAATATCGAAATCAGACTCCATGTACAAAAGTTATGACTGTTTTACTGAATACTGTACGGATTGGACATAAACTTTTCATACGGAGTCGGATAGAGATAAACTTTATATTAATATTGTAGAACTTGACGAGATGTATAACTTTGTAGCTGATAACCTTTTCATTTAGGATCATTTAGATATGCAAATAGCCATTCAAACGTTCGATGAGAAGACGTCAAAATGATTGATTTTGCTATTGTACTCAAGAAAGAATGAGAGGTGAGATGGTTAGAGAAGTCACTCGCACAGAGCTTCTGATCGAGGTCGTGAGTTCGAGTCCTAGAACTCGCGTGAAAAAATAGCGAGTGAGCAATGATTGGTAGATATGTAGCAATCTAGTGGCAATGTTCAATATTCATCTCAAGAAGTGCAAAATTTTATATTTGCGTGCATTTTTTCAAGTTTCTGAAAAAAAGTAGATTTGCATTTTTTTTAAGTTTCTGGTAAATAACTTTCACTTTTTAAAGTTTTTAAAGTCCCTTTTGTCCTCGGGATGTCTCCTTATAACTTTATCACCTATGGTGAAAAATATTTACGGTTTAAATTTACAATAGCACTCTTGAATCATGATACTAGGGACGTTTACTATATGCTTGGAAGAGGCAAACATCCTCAGAAATAATTATAGATTGTACTTTCACCCACTCCGACAATCCAGTATTGTCACTGAGGTGCTGTTAGGCATGGCCAGAAGGTTCCGACAAGAACTCCTAACTGTAGGCATATGCTTGAATAAAAATGGAAACATCAAGAACACTTAGTACAAGGTTCATTGCACACATGTATCAAACTTGACACAAGTTACTCTGACGTAGTCCGTATGTGCAAATCACTCCAGCTTATGTTGTTGATAGGTGGGCGCGATATGATCACAAGAACTTGCAAATCTTTGTGCTCAGCAGGATTCCAAACCTGCAACAAAGAGAAAGAAGATGCAAACACTAACATATAAATCAATCCTCTATGCACCTGACGAGTATCTAACTTTGGGTATATACATATAAGAGTATATTATATACAGATAGGGTATATACGACGTATATTCGGTAACTCCAGATATAATAAAACCAAATCAGCGGTACTGATACATCCGAAATCAAGAAAGTACATATCGAGAAGGTTTAGATTGATTACCCAAACCGATACGACTTGTATTCAAAACAGATCTATCTACTTAGACGTTAAGTAAGATAACTCCCTATCGAATACGGCTAGATAGTAGTCGGTATCTCACCCTTATATAAGGCGGAAAGGCTGGAGAGGAGAACGAGCAACATGAAAGACAACACCAGAGGAGTTACTCGGCGACTTTAGCCCTATGATAGATTAGATCCAATCAACTTCTTGTAATAGTCTTAGCCACCTTGCTTGTACTTGAGACATCAATATAAGACAGCAACACCCCCGCAGGACGCAGGGTATTACTCTAATTCGAGGCTTGAACCTATATACATCGTTTTATCTCGTTTCGTGATTAATCCATACCCTCGAAAGTACATAATCAATTTACAGACATATTGTTAGGAACTAATCTTCAACAGTACCAAAATTAATTCAAAATAATATTGAAATATAGCTAAGGTAACAGAGCATATCATCAGCAGGGCTGGAATTCTTACAATGCCAACAACTCAATGATGAGCAGGATTCAGTGACATGGGTGCTGGAAAAATCAGGTAAATACACAACAAAATCACTGGTCACTGTACAGGCTCATTGCTTTTTTTTTGGGGGGGGGGGGGGGTGGTTGAACAGAAGAATGTGGAAGATATGGAAGAGTAAAGTGCCAAGAAGCTTAAGGTCTTTCTATGGTTAGCACTGCAAGATGACTTCAAACTGGGGTTCAACTGAAGAGGAAACAATGGAAGGGGAATAGGAATTGTATCCTGTTTGGAATTGCCTGTGAGAGGCCTTGGGCTGGGATCTGGTACCCACCTCAATGAATGATTATTTTCTTAACTGGCTCCCGATGGGTGCAGAAAATTTTGATTTTGGGGTGCTTGGTTTACGATTATTACTTGGGTGGTGTGGAAAATGTGAAATAAGATGGCTATAGAGAAGCAATACCCCAAATAGCCAACTGATGTATTACGGAAAATTATCTTTTTCATGCAGAAGTGGAGTATTCTTCTCGGCGAGCCTTACAAGCTACTTTTGGAGGAGACGATGCATAAGCTAAGGAGATGGTTTGAAGACTACATAAAAAAAGAGCAAGGACAAAATGTCGGAAGCCTTTTCTGCAGACCCTTCTGGCTAAATATGAACTACTGTCTTGGATTGTATTAGTCTTTTAGCAGTTCGCTTCTCTGTTTGCTTCCTTTTGGTTTACACCGCAGCAGGATGATGTATCAGAACAATATCTTGCTTTCAATAAAAGCAGGCATAATGCTAGTGTCTAAAAAAAACAGACCATCAGCAGGCATCAGACAAAGTAAAAAGGAGAAAACCATGACAAGCGTTCTCTTTTACCTGGTGCGGATCATTTACAGGTACTGAAAACGTGCTATTCTGAAAGACAGGAATCTCCTGAGGCTCTCCCGGGTACTTCAGCGAGCTCGACCCCAGCAAGAGCGTGCCTTTCCCTTTGAGGACAACAAAAACCTCCTCACAGGAATGCCTGTGGATCGGCGTCCTTTGGCCTGGGCCAAATGTCTGAAGTCACACTTCCACCTGAAGGGAAACATTTCATATAGAAGCAAGTAAGAATCATGGCAGCATCTACACTTCCCATTGAACATGGATCGTCAAAGAAACAATATCTACACATCAGTACAGCTAATTAAGGCCTTTGAACTCACAGCAACGCTGACTGAAAAGTGCAGTACTACAGTTCTTGAGTTCACGCAGAAGCAAGCAAGAAACTATCCGGCATCATGGTGGCAGTATACCAATATTTGCGTAGACCATTGTCTAGCGCGTCTAGACAATGACCAGTTGCTAATAGAAGCCTCAGAGTTTAGTTTAGCGTCTAGACGCAACTCTAGATGGCTAGACTGTCTAGACAATCAACTCTGGTCAAAGACTGACTAGTCAGTGAATCTAGACGGTGGTTGGACATGACTAGTCGGCTGCGCACGTGACTAGACGGACATCTTGGCGATGCAAAGTTTGGCGTCTGGTGAGTCCGCGTAGGAGGATTGTTTTGGCCGCACGTGGGACCAAATTTCGGCCTCGAAACTATCTCCTCTCATTCATCTCTCAATTCTCTCCTCTCATCTATGGTGGCGCCATCGGCTGCAGCTCACCTGCCTGCACCGCGACCTCACCTGAGCCATCATCAGTTGCCCGCGCTCGCGGCCTCGTCCGAGCCATCGCTGGTTGCCCGCGCCAGGAGCCTCGCCCGAGCCGCCACCCCTGGCCGCGCCCGAGCCATCACCCCTCCACTTCTCAAAATCCCCTGCCATGGATAGGTACTAGCTCTAATCCCTAGATCTATGTATACTCCCCCCGCAAGTCTCCTACCATGGATATGTATTTGTTTGCATTTTTGCTGTTATAGTACAAAATCATCTAGATCGTCTAGTTGCCATCTAAACAGCCTAGTCGCTAGTCACGAAATGACTGACTTTCTATGTCTAGCATCTAGGTGAGCATTGCAATATACATACACTACTATAGAACTACATATCAGTGCCGGTTGAAAAATGACTTCACTGCCGTTTTATCAACCTGCACTCTTTACTCGACACTGATAGTCAGTGTCTATCAGTGTCGGGTCTGGAACCGGCACTGAAAAAGGTTCTCGAGCCCAAAAAAATAAGTGAGTCAGATCAAAAGAGCCACCTTGGTTGCCGCTCCTGCCGCTGCCACCGCCGTCGTGCTCTTGCCGCCGCCACCGCCACATGCTCAACACATCTGCCCTTCCTGCTTCCCTGCAAGCATTTCAGCCCTTCTTTCTCCCTCTGCTGAACACACCTCTCTTCACATTGCATCCTATACCCAAGAACAGAGCTCAACACACCTCTCTTCACATTGTAGCTCATCCCCTAGAATAGACGAACCATAAATGCATGAACATAATAGAGGAGAAGAACATTCATACATGCATACACAGAGTGCACACACATGCAATTCAAGTCTACTACCATCAACCTGCATAAATTGACCACACACGCATTCACGGATTCAACCAAAACCCAAAGCTTCCATGGAGAACCCTTCCTCAGTAGCTCCTCTGCCCAGCAACCCATCCCCAGCACAAACTGAGCCTGAACCGCAGGTGTATCTGGTGCTGTCACTGACCACCGCCTCCCTGCTACCCCTTCAACCTCCCCTCTTCTCTGCCGCTGCCGAATGCTCAACACACCATCACCGCCACCGTCACAGTGGCCGGTGGGGGAGGAGGCCAGAGTGAAGGCCGGTGAAGGTAGGAGGGGAGGAGGCCGGAGGAGAGACTGAGAGGTGAGTGGTGACCGAGAGGATAAGGTGGACGCGTGAGTGGTGACCGAGAGGTTAAGGTGGATGCATGAGTGGTGATCGAGTTGAACGGACACCAGTGCAGGCCAAAAAATGCATTGCATAAAATTTTTGGGTCCGATTGTAGTATTAGTGCCGGTTTTTATCTAAATGGACAAGTTGATGCTTGGTATTGCTACTAACCGGCATTGATACCCTACCAGTGCCAGTTTTGACTGAACTGACACTGATGAGGTGACACTTATGACTACTTCTGTAGTAGTGATATACATCGTCCACCAAATCCAATCCGTAAAAAGACAATCTATACTTGAGTACATTTAACTAGTGTGTGCATTATTAGTCATGTCGATATATATTAGCAAGCACACTGCATCCCTAGGTTTCATTCCTCTCACCTCCTTCCGACAATGGTTATATGCGAGAATCCTTCCCTACCATAGTTGCTATAGTGTATCTGGCTTATGTCCTTCACCAATGAATTGTCTGGACACATTAGATGCACTAACTAGGATTGCCACAAGAGTATTGAAACCACTTCTGTCGCTAAACTAGCGATATTTATCCTTAGCTGCCTCAAATCTACCTAACACATTAGTTTAGTGCTCGCATCTGGGCAAAGTGTGATCTTGGGTGCGTGCAGCGAAGTACTCAAGTATGAAAGTTTCAAGATACTCGACAGTGGGACTATGGGAGGGGATAGGACAGATGAGGAGGGCACACCTTGGGGGCAGGACGACTCGGCTACTAGGAGGAAGGAGGCGACGGTGACGGCAAGGAGGACAGCGAGGAGGAGGGCCCGGCCGACAAGGGCAGAGTGGGATCCACGTGCAGCCGCAACGGTGGGTGCTCCACTGTCCCTTTCTCTGGTGCCATTAATTTTCATTTTTCCACCCTTAAGGATCTTGGCGTTGCTTCTAGGCAAGTCCTCTTTCTGGAGGAACACCATTCTACATGGTGGATCGTTTCCCTCCCTCGTGTCATCTCCTCAGAGGCGACTCGAGGGCAACATGCCCCTCCCTCAACTTCCTCCTCCACCGGCCTGACTAGGCCGCTATCACCACCGTCGGCCAGCGACGACCATGACGGCGGTGGAGGCAGCTGGGAGCGATGTCAAGCGGTGTCATCCCCCCTCCTCCCCTTGCTCTCCTCCTCCTTCTCCACTCCCCTCCGTTCCACGTGTGCCATTGATGCGGGTGGATCCGCTTTGTACCTCGTCAGATCTCCCTTTCCGCTTGGATCCGTTGCCAGCGTGGTGTCCTTCGATAGGGTTGGGCCCTGCGGTGTCCGTGCGGCTAGATCCTTCGCATGGCTCCCTCCTCTAGTCTATTTTCCCTTCGGTCGGCGTGGTCCTCTATTGCGGTTGCTCATCCCCGCTCCTCCGAGCGGTTGTGGGATCCACCCATTGGCGACCGATTCCAGGCTCCTCAGCTCTGGGTCTCGGCGGCCGACGTAGTTGCTCCACATTGACTTTAGGCTGTAGGTGCAGGCGCGGCTGTTGGAGACCTGTTGGCTGCATTGGCTTTCCCTCACCCTTCTCGTCCTGCACGACTCTGCTGGCGGTCGGGCAGCTGTTGCCTGGTGCGGGTGCTGGTCAATGTTGAAGACGATTTTGGTGCAACCCCGGCGGTCTTGCTGTGCGTTACAGCGGGCCAGGACTTCATCCTCGGCCATCTCTTGCTGGAGGATGCGTAGCTCGGGCCATCATGCTCTTGTGCTGAGTGCTGTTGGTTACTGGTGAATGGTCTGGTCGACCCGTTGAGCCTTTGGTTAATTGGGTTGTGTCGTGGTAGGGGAGAATTATGGGCGAAAGCCTTGGCAGGCAACTTGCCGATGACGGTGACGCTTGTGGGTGTCATTACCTCTCTGGAGACATTGTATCGAATCTTCCCCTGGATCTCTCTCCGAGTGAAAACTTTGTTCGGCTTCCCGGATGAACGACGACGGTTTTGCTGCTGCTTTCTTCTTGAAGGCGTCGTTTCGGAGAATCCCTATGCTCTTTGTTATAACCGACGACACTCCTTGCAGGGCACACCATCCTCCGTTGTTATTTGCTCTTTTGTCCAAATCCATTGATCTCCTATTTGACAAGGCTTCTCATCACCTTTTCGGCGCTTCACAACAGTGTCTATGTCCCAGGACCCCATCTGAGCTTGTGGCTTGGCATGGGAGTCACCGACTGAGTTGGGTTGTCAAGAGTGGGAGCAGGGCTCCACCTGTGGAGTTGTTGGGATGTTCTGGTTGAGGTGCTAGCTGGACACAATTGCTGGCGATGTAGCATCGTTTGGTGTGGCCTGTGGGTGCCGTTTGGTTGATCGAGAGTGCTGCGTTGTATGCTGTTTGTTGTGTCTGCCGGGTTGTATGCTGCTTAGCCATGCCTATCGTCCGGTTGTTTAGGTGGTTTGGGGTTCCTTTCTTTCTCTCTTTCTGTTGCGCATGAGCTGGGCTTCGCGGGTTGTAATGCAGTGCTTGTTAAAGTTTTCGGGTCCGGTTTTCTTTATAAACTAGGTCACTTTTCTTTTTAATACAATGATGCACAGCTCTTCTGCGTGTTCGAGAAAAGTCCTCTTTCCGGAGTATCTAGAAACAATGTCTGTTCTGAAACTGAGAAGAGTGGCTCGCTCTTCCTCCGCCTAACAACAATTCGATCTATTTTGAAATGGGATTTCAAATCTGTATCCTCAGAATTTAAGTGCACATTTGAACTAAATTGTTAAATTTGTGGTGCACTTTCCCAAAACTGATCATGGTATGTTCACCTCCCACTGTTCAAAATGGTAGCTTTTTAGTCGGACCATAGTCACATAATTCCCGGGTCCAATGTGGTCGAGGAACAGGATTGATGAACACGATACGCTACTTGTGAAAGATTTTGACAAAGCGGGATTAGATTGTTTCCGTGTTCACGGAACAGGCATGACATTCTAGGATGACGAACGCGGCATGGTTCCACATTCCCGTGACTATAAGCCGGACAGTCACTTGCCTGGCCGGGAAATTGAAACGAGAATTAAGGGAAAAAAAGAACTGAAAATTGGAAAATAAGGCAACATGCTTAATTTGGTGTCAACCACATTGTTCGCCAGACATGTTGCATGTTACAGGTAATTGTCCTCATCAGTTTAAGTGGAAGCAATGGATTGAAAGCTGCCTGTGACAAACAGATTTCTCTTCCTGTTTTCTGAACAAATCAATGGCTACTAAAAATACAGACATGTAGACGTTTGCATGGTAATAGAAGCAACTTAAATTTCTCCACTTGAAGCCTTGATGCATTTCTTTTTCTTCAATATTGCACTCTATGTTGTTAATTACCTTTAGTTACTTGATCTCCACAAGTAACTTAGTCTTCAAGTTTATTGTCAATCTTATTGAGTTTTTTCCTTCTCCTTATGAGCATCACCTAGAGCTCATTCATCTTGATGCATTTTCAATCTCCCCATACACCTAGAGCTCATGTATATCTCTCAATACATTACCTATGAAACAACCTACTAACAAACTCAACACTATTGTTAGTCTATAGGTATTATCATTAATTACCAAAACCACACATAAGGGCTAGATACACTTTTAGTACTCCCCTATGATTAGTGATCTAGACGTCCTCAGTGCCGATATCATGGAGTGGGATCCATGGCGTATGTCATGAGTGACCAAAATTGCAATTGGAGGTTTTATCACATCCGCTTGTTTGCGTGACTCAAACTTATGGATAATTAGATACGTCTTGTTGTACATGAATAACATGGAAGTATATTCTCGTGAGTGTGTCCAAAGGCAGTTTGGGCACCGACAGTTGGTGCCAATACCTCCCCACGAGACGCTGGACAGGTGTATGAGTAAGTGTGTTATTGTATGTAGCATTATTACTTTAGGTGATCCATGTTAAGAAATTATAATTGTTTACGTCACGTACAGGAGGAGCGCACAGAGGAGCGGAGGCATGCAGGACTGGTCATCTATGAATGCTGAGCACATAAACTGGTGGACGGAGTTAGCCGCGGTGGATGTTGTCGTTCCTGCTGGAATATACAACGACGGTAGGTACTGGGAGTACCTTTCGTGGTACCGTTCGTGCACGCGTGCCACCTTACTCAGCGGACTTGTAGAACCAGCCCCCAGACCCTTTTCCGAGGATCGTGCCTGCCTTTTTCATGTTGTGGTAAGTGATGCGGTACTTATAACGATTTTCATTGGTTAAACTTCCGTATGACTGATATAGCCCTCATCTTATATAGACTAAAGAGGCGTACGAAATGCATACGTAGGCGAAGCAAGCTTGTGGGGAAGTAAGCGGGTCATCAACGCGGAGGGATCGGAACTCTCTCTGGGACTACATGAGGATGAGAGGGTCTCACTTGCTATCCGCGTTACGTGGTCTAGGTGATTGTACCCTGCGTTCGAGGGGGTACGACCTACCAGCCATGGATCCGTCCCGTGCTTCCCATAGCAGGTGCTCATCCAGTGCCCGTGAGGAACTCGTTTGGGCACAGTCACGAGAGCCATCTTTGGCTGCAAAGCATCATATGTCACGTTCCGGTGCTGCAGCTGAGGAGTGCACGGAGGCTCCAGAGCCTGAGCAGTGTACACTGGGTTCACAACCCTTGCAGTGGACACAACCTCCTCAGACTACAATGACACCTCCACTTGTAGTATCAACTCATCACGAGAACGTCATTGACTGCACGTAGCAAATGCCAAACTCCACCGGAGCACGTGCTACAGGCGTCCACACTTCCGCATGAGGATCCTTTATCATGATACATGTATGGCCGAGTTAGTGGGTCTAGATCGATGGGGTCCCACAGGGAAGGACGATGATGATGATGAGCAAGGGCACATGTGGTACGAGCAATCACATGTCGCTGGGATGAGGGCCACACACCACCAGATGCTTACATCCTTGAGGATTGCGTGCGGCGGCGTCATCGTTGAATAGCCAATACAGTTTTTCAGAGCACTTGTACATGTTCATGACATATGTATTATTCACTTTATTATCGTAGTCATCTCTATTATGTCTTATTCACTGTATTATTAATGTGATTACTTTTAATTATTTAATATTTGTCAAATAATTATGACACATAACTTTATTCATTAATAATTTATTAAGCATTTTTACATATTAATTATGATATTAATACTTGTTTAATGTTTATTAAAGAATCAGGGATGCGTGCTTTGGTGCAGAGCCAGAACGTTGCAGTCAAGGATCAATACATATATGGTGAGATCTTCTAGTACATGTTTTTCATGGACACCTACAACGATCGATATAGCATTAAATACCTCCTTGCAGGTTGTGCGTGAAGGAAAGGATGATCCCTTCAAGAAGAACAACCTAATCCAAGCCATGTCCAAATTGCATGCAAGACCCTTCTGTTCAGAATTGACCGCTCCGCTACTACATGTAACCACCGATGACCTTATGGCCCTCTTGCACGAGCGACGTCAAATGTATCTCAGGGTGTGCGAACTAACTGACCATTCTTTTGTGCTAGGTTTCTCTATGAGGCAAAGAATGATGACGATAATGCGCAATGACGTTCCAGCAATAATACATGAGAAGGTTCAAAGAACACTACAAGAGGACGTTCACGCACCATATCGATATGACGTACAACGAACAAGGAAATATGACATGCTCCTATCGTGATAGCTCAAGATGACGATGAGGACGACGATTTCATACCACAAGGACCCCTCCCTTCAAAGTCTCAATCTCCGGAGGACACTGATGATCCTGAAGATGATGGTGGATTTTCTTCTACCCATCCTCACAACTTCCAATCACCACATCAGAGACCACAACCATCTTACCCTAATAGTCTTGACTGACACAACTGCCATTTTTCTGCTAATTTATATCATCACTTTCCATCGTCATCTTGAGATGATCTAGGTATTCAATAGCAATGCACTGCTCATCTTGAGATCAATGCTACAAGCGAAAATATTGCCACTACTACATTTTAAATTGTGCAAGTTTAAACATAGATAAGTGTTAAGGCTGTCCACAGCTTTTCAGACTACATGGTGAGTTTGAAATTTTGAAATGTACAATTAAATTAGCAAATAATTTACAATTTTGTCAAAAGTTAGCAATTGATAACATTAATGTGCTTAGGATCAAACCATGAGATATGTTCGTACCTATGTTTTGACTCAGCCTTTTAGACACAAAGTGATCACACGACAGAGCTTTAAGCATAAAATAATAACACCTCTATTCTGACTCCTATCTTTAGACACGAAGTGATCACATGATAGAGCTTCAAACATAAAATGACAACACGTCTCTCTCACATCTTTAGACACGAGACAACAGAGGCAACAATGAGACGACGCGACGTGATGCAAGAAAATCCCGACCCACCGTTTCCGACACATGAGGTGTCGACAACGAGGCGACGCGACGTGACGCAAAAGAATCCTGACCCACAGTTTTCGACACACGAGATGCCAAAAAGGCACTGTGGACTGTATTCGGCACCTCATGTGCCAAAAAGCCAAGGCCAGCTTGTTTTTAAGGTGCAGTATGCCAAAAATTCATTTTGGTAAATAAGGTATCGAATACGTATGCTAAAATTTTAAATACAACGATATATTATCTATTTCGGCAAATACGATCGGATACGTTATCTACATTTGGATTTTTGCCCAATTTGTACTTTTGTAGCTTCACCGCCGGACACAAGAAAAGGTTTTAATGAAAGAATGATAAGTGGCTCTAATTTTTCTCCATATCTTTCTGAAAATTTCCTAGAAGCTTTGGCAATAACTAGAGTTCCTTTTTCTTTTCATGACAAATAGCATACGGTCATGTCTGGTTCCTTTCAGTGCTTGGTATGTGACTAGATTCGTCAAGCTTTATGCGCACAAGGCAATCATGTTCCTATGTCAGTGACATCATGCATGGCATGGCATGGGCATGACAAATAAATTAAACAAAAAAGTAGTTTTTTATGAGGCTGTGTTATTGCTCAACACATAACACATCCACCGGTGATCATATGTTTGGTCAGTTAAACACAACGAATTGGATTTTTCATTTAAATCTCTTGCTGGTACACCAAATCATCACTTGTAAAAACTATCAACTAAAGATCGCAACCACAAGTGATGGAAATTTTATTTGTTCATAAGATCATGGCTTGATGATTAGATCTGGTCGCGGGGCTTAAGACAACAAGATCTGCAAGTTTGTAGTTTTCATCCTTGAAACAAGAACTCCTGAATAGGAAGGACCAAAAACTTCCAGCACAAAAGACAATGGAACAAGGAGAAACAATGGAGAGCTCTGCAGGCATAATGGAGAGCTCTGTAGTCTGTACAGCAAAAGACATGCACAAAAGTCCGACATTGTACGATGAAAAACACTGACAATCAAAATTCTCTAGGCAAAGCAGCAGTAGGACATCTACCTAATGTATTCCACAGTATGTAATCTCCAGAAGAAGCCTGTCAATGGGAAAAAAAAATCTCGCATCATCTCAGTTATCAAAAGATCAATATCTCATCAATATAAAAATCGTCCAAGACTAAATATGGAGCTGCTGCGAAAGCAGATCCAATTTCAGTGGATTCACTATGTAATGATTAATGGAACAAAATTGTATAGCTATCAAGATAAAAAAAAGGTACCTGCATTGAGTATTCAGCTGGGGCTTTAACATAAGGGTAAATGTTTACCTGCAGGAGGTCATTAAAGCATCAAAACATGAAGTAAATTTGTGACAGATTTATTTCAATAAAGCATCAGGGAACTTTTGCGTACAAAACACTTCTAATAACACTATACAAGAGTGAAATGTAACTTCAATATCTCTATTCTATCATCTATGCATCAGTACAACATCAACACACTGACAAAATAACTGTTTAAAAGTGGAAAGGCTGATATTTAAGCAGGTAATCTTGAGTAATTAACTTAAAGTGTAACGATGATAAACCTTGACCGTGATATATGATATGGCATAAATATGTAGACAGAAATTCTGCCTGAAACCTCAAACTGAGAAATATCTAATTGCTAAGAATTGAGCTAGTAGCAAAATAACACAATATTTTGATCTGGGTGGCTTGGTTTATTGTGGAGTTTGTGGGCAGGTAGCTGAATAAATCTGTGTGTGCATGACATGGTGAAGCGTGATTACCATTTTGTGACTTAACAAACAACACTGATTATCAACAATGTTTTATTTCGAATATCTAAGCCAATTAATTTATGAATGTAATTGTCTGTCGGATTGTGGATCTAATAATAAGGTTTAGCCACTGAAGAAATTTATTGAAGATATAATGAAGCAAACTCCCTATAGGTGAGTGAGAAAAGTAATGTGTAACTTACAGATCTTGGATCAATTAAAAGGCCAGACAGCGTGCCTCCAATTATCTTAAATGAAACCTAGAAAAATGCTTCATAATCAATCAACAGAGTAGAAAAGAAGCCTAAGAAAAACTAACATGCATGCCCATGCAAAACATAGACAAAAGAATCTAAGCAATAGTCTTTGGGCAGTAGAAAACTTCATGAATGAGTAAAAGAATGAACAGGTGCCGCATGCCCCAACTGATACCACCAATATAGATGGTATAAACTAAAAGCATATCACGAAAAACTGCTTCCCAGTTATAATATCTGTTTTGGGCATAGATAATATATGAAGAAATAATACAAAAGTCAAATGTTTCACAGACCTATATAAACTAACATAATAGCTGAAACTTACCAAGCTGAAAAGAAAATATGACAAAGGTTATCAAGCATCCCATTAATTCATGACCAGATACGGTAATTATTGATGATCTAATGTTAAAAAAAAAAAGAATGTGACAAGAAGGCTTCTCGAGCTTTCCTAGTACACCGTTTGGTAGAGACATACCTTGGCATAATTATATGCTTGCCAAGACAATGGCTCTTCTAAGTCAACTGCCTGAAGATCCTTATTCATTTTTTCCATGATGTAGTCATCCAAGTTAGCTGCATTCTTAACATTATCTTGCTCACTGTCACTATCTTCAGCATATACGGTGCTTGAAACTGAGCGATATGATGAATTTGCTCTCTGTGTTGTTCTAGGAACAAATCTAACAGTACCAGGAAAGGTAGCCTCAATGCTCCTACCACTGAGCCCCCGGCCGCTTGAAACAATTCTCCATTCAATTGAATGCTCTGTCATCGAAACTGTCCCAATTGATGGATTTCCATCATATGACGCAACTCTTCTTTGAGGGAATGGCATTGTAATCATGCAAAATTCCATAATGAAGGGAGATTTGTACCCCTCCATCAATTTCAGCTTGAATAGAAAAGCACCTTCATTCTCAGAAACCATAGACAGCTGGTAGAACCCTTTAACAGGAGGATCAATGTTGCATGGTGCTTGATAATGCATCAAAACAAAATTTCCTAATGGTGGCTGAAAAACCAGGGTCTGTTTATTATTAGTGGGCTCTGAAGCTTGAACACAGTGATGGAATGATGACACCTCGACATGAGCAGCTTTTAACCCAGTCAGTGGCAAAGAAACATCAGGTAGTCCTTCTAGTTCAGCCCTACAGGTCACTTGTCCTGAAACAGAAAGGAAATCTGGCACATCATCACGGTCATACAGTGCAGCATTTATAGTCTCCAGGCTAGAAAAGAGAATTCTTTGTCTCCCTTTGTACAGGTAGGGCTTCCAGGCTGGTTGCTTCTGGTCTGTCGGTAGAGGATCAGCTGAAACTCCAGTTGCTCTAATCGAAGTAACATTGGCATAATTAAGATCCTGAGGTGTGCCTGCAGAAACTTTTTATTAGCTAAGTTGGCTCATCAGAGTATAGATCCATGAAGAAGCTTTATGAGAAAACAATGTGAAGTGTATACTCCATGATAGTAGGCTCTGTCGATACTAACCAAAAGGCATGGAACCGATGATAAAGTTCCGCAGTAAATCCTTGTCAAAAGGTCTTACACCACCTTTTAAAGACTCGGATTGAGCAGCACCCGCAGGCGAGGAGACTGATGCAGTTGGTGCTGCAACAGGCGCAGCAATAGGTTTTGGTCGCGCTGAAATACCTATACTTCCAGTCAAGGAATCCAAGAGTCCACTAACAGAGGGCCCAGAACTAACAATCACCTCAGGTTCAGCAATATCACCAGTAATTATGTCCCCAATAACATGCGCAACCATAAAGGCCCTATCATTAAACATGAGGTGTAAGCATGCAAGCTAATTAGGTTGTTTGTTGAACTACATCAGGTGTTCATAAAATGAACATAATCGTTGATCCGTTGCTGAAGATGTATGTCACAAACATTTGCATATATTCAATGAAAGTGGTGATGGAGCTGGCATTGAAGAAAATGAAACTCAGAATCAAATGATCACACAATCATAATAGGTACGCAAACTTACATTACCCTGTTATGCATGGAAGATTGAGCAGGATGGAGGAAAGATTCCCATTCTCCTTGGCTGAACTCCCACAATCAGACCTTTTGAAGAGATTCTCGTACGCTCTAAACGACTGAGGATCCACCAGAGGCAACACAAGGACATAATACCCTCCACGCTTCTGCAGAACCACAGGCCACAGCATGAAGCCATCCCCTTCCTCTTTATCGATGCTGAGCGACACAACATGGCGAGTAACCGGATCGTCAACCCAGGAATCTGATCCCACAGATGATAATCTTGTGAGAATACCAGAACCACGTGCAGTGCCTTCCCTGCAGAGTGACAATTATATATCAAATATGTATCGCATCTATTACCACCTCCTACAGCATTACTGCATTATGCGACCGCAAACCACAGCACAGGCTTATAGTTTTAGTGAATGAACTTTGATCAACTAATCGCAATTCTTACGAGCACTGTACTTTTAATTTTTATTTGTTTGCTGCTATACATGTACAAGGAGCTTCAGTTTCTGGTGTTTTCAGACAAAGCAGCATTGTTGTATGCCTGTATCATTCTGTTGCTGCCATATAATCTGAATCATATCCTGACACCCAATTCACTTGTACTCACGAGTAATCTTGCAACTGATTTCACACATCCATCACACTGCAATTGGTAAGCTAATCCAAGAACCAAGAAACCGACGTCGAACCTTCTCCTGCGCTCGGCGAAGGCGGCAGCGACCTCGTGGTCGGCCGGCAGCGGCGGCGTCCACGCCCCTCTCCCGCCTTCTCCGTCGCCCTCCACCTCCCACGCGGCGCGCCACCGCTTCTCTACCACCGCGAACCGCCTCGTGAAATGAATAAAAGGTGAGGTCGCGAGGTCAGAAGGCCGGGCCAAATATTGACGCGGAAAAAGCTCCGGGTGGGAAGGCACCTGGAGAAGGCCACGGTGTCGTGCGGCGTGAGGATCCAGATGGCGCGGACGCTGCACCCGCCGCCGCCGCCGCCGCCAGACATCGAGGCTCGCCCGGGCAATGGATGGGCAGGAGGAGATGCCGTGACGACGCCGATGCTCCGTGTTGCGGGACGGACGAGGAAGACGACTTTGATGCTGAGGCATCCGGCCCATGAGGCCCATATGTGAGCCTACTGCCTCCTGGGCTCCGACGCTCCCGGGGTTTTTTTTTTTATTATTACACTATTGTGCATTTGCAAACTGGGAGCGATGAGCTTGCTTCCAGGTTATGAACCCTATATATTGTGATTTTTCTGTCTCAGTACTAAACTACTAGTTGTGACAGTAGACTGCAGACACTGACCAGATGCCAACGGCATGTGTGAACGTGGTGTCCGTGATAAAACAGTTAGTGACTTCTTAGGATTTTTTAGTTTTTCTCTACATTATTGTTGAACTAGGGCTACGATTGTTTCAGTTTATTGTTGTTTTTTATTTCTCATAACCTAAAAGCTGAAAAGCTGACTTCTAATAAAATGAACTAAAAATTCATAGACTGATTGAGAGTAATTTTTTTTTAATTTTTGGTGTGCTAAAAACTTAAAAAAAATTCTCGTAAAAACCAACGGCTAAAAAGCTTAAAGCCATAAGCAGCTTTCAGTAAACACCGTTTTTCAACAAAAACCCATAAATTTTAACTGTATCAAACAAGACCTAAAATAGCAATAAGATTTTTCTGTGTGGTTGTTTAAAACCGACTCCCTGGACTAATTAAAATATGTCACTAGGAATTGTGCTGCTACCATTGGTGAATTGTGCCGTAAGGATAGCTGGGTTCAATTAGTGATATAAATGTTTTCAGTCCATTTTCACAATGGGGTGGTGGCGTAGTTGGCTAGCGCTCGTAGGTTCAAGGTTTCAGTCCTGAAAGTGCATTTAGACCTTTAAGTGAGTTTTGATAATAATAATAAAATAATTAAAGGATTAATGAGTTTTTATGAAATATGGACATGTGTAATTCAATTCAGTGAGAATACTAATGCGGCACATGTATTGTATAGTTTTAAATTTATTTATCTTTTAAAATGGAGTTTAGAATACCGTACTATAAAGAGGTATACGAAATCTACTTCTTTGCGTAGAAATAGTGCTCAAAAGATATAATAACCCATGAGAGACACCTCAAACACTTTTTTTTTTCATCTAGTTTTACCCTTATGTTGTAAAAGTGTGCAAATACGGAGTGTCCGTATTTTTGCGGAGTTTGGGGTATGCGGAAGGTCCGCATTTTTTGCGGAGTCTCCGTATTTTTACGGATAGTCCGCATTCTGACAGTTATAACGGCTAGTTTTTGGAAGATGGGTATACGTACCTTATCACTTCCCCTTTTGCTGGCTGCTGCTTTACTCGAAAAGCTGGTCAACTTTAGAGCCAAAAGAACTCTCTCCCACCTTGCTTTAGCTTGAGATTTGCAAAGTTTTGAGAGTTGGTTTGGGGGAGAGAGAGTTAGTGCTAGAGAGAACAACTCCAATCTTTGAGCACTAGTTTTCTTCATCAAGCCGGTGGTTTGTGTTTATTACTCTTGGTGAGTCGTCCACATAGACAGCTAGGCGTTGCCCGTCGAGCTCCTAATTTTGTGGTGAGCCCGAGACGTTTGTTTTACCCCTACGAATTGAGTAAGTAACCCTAGTTTAATCTTTGTGATCGCTTGGGTGAGGAAAGGGCTGGAAGAGACCTAGCTATTTGTGAACTCCTCAACCGAGATGTAGGCACTTCTTTGTGGAGTGATCGAATTTCGGTGAACAAATCATTGTGTCTTACTTGTCATTCTATTTTTGTTTCATAATCTTGTATCCATTGATTCTTAGAGTTTCAACCCGATCTATCTCTTTATAAGGTTTGAGCTGCAGGTATCTGAAGAAAAATGTTGGAATACATTCTCTGGTGCTTAGTAACTCGTGTACTTGATTCAAGCTGTTGTTACATAGGCACATTTTCAAATTTTCCAGAAATATTCGAAGTGTCCGCATATTTCTGTGGAACCTCCGCACATTTGCGGAGAGTCCGCAAAAATCTACGGAGATTCTGCATTTTGCTGATCCGCTACATTTTAGTTTGTAAAAACTTTAGGTTCCGCCTATTCAGCCCCTCAAGGCGACATCAGATTCTTTTCAAACCCTCGTCCAGCAATGATTAAAATGCTCCGGTGGCAATTTGGGTTGCCACATGCATTGTTGCATCAAAAAGCCGTTGCAACATCTTGAATCATGTATCGCAACATCTCAAAAAAGAAGAGGCTAATTCCAACCAAATCAGCTGTTGGGCATTGTTGCATCAAAAAGCCATTGCAACATCTTGAATCATGTATCGCAACATCTCAAAACACTTGATGCAACATTAAAAAAAGACCTAATCCAACCAACATGTTGCAACAAGTTGCAATATCCCAAATTATCTATTGCAATATCAAAAAATTTGTTGCAACACCCTAGGCTACATCCAAAAAATGATATCAATCTCTATCTCCATCTCCATTTCCGTGTAACAAACCAAATCCATTTTGGGGATAGCAAAAAAAAGTTACTGCAACATAAAAAATGCCATCATAACAATTAAATTCATTGTAGGAACATCTAGAGGCTACTGTAACATCAAGAAAAAAATCATTGCAGCATATCAACTTACCTGTTACAATATCCATATCAATCCAATCGCTGCATGGCATACTCAAATCTATGGGGAGAGGAAATGGAAGCAGGATGTCTTCTGCATTCATTGATTCACTGAAGAAGAATCTAGAACAGAGAGAGAGATGGAGGAGAGAGATAGAAGCTTTTGGAGCACAGAGAGGGAGGGTTAATCCAATCTTTATCCTCAGTCGTGGCTAGCAAGCTCGGTTCATCGAGGAATTATTGGGAATGGATTTGGGGGTAGATGGTTCCTCTGATCACCCTGTGACGTGGTCGCTGACATGTGGGACCCACTGAGAGTTGTCCCACATGTCAGTGACCATGTCACTGTGACTTTACGATCTCCTTCCGGAGTTGGGGAGGGGGGTTGGTGGATCTTGATTTTTGGGGGCATGGGATAGTGAGGCACTTGGTTCCTACATTCAACATTGGAGAGGGAAGGAGAGAAAGAATGGGAAGCAGTAGCACATGCGTACTCAAGTGGAAAGGATAAAGCCAACACATGGGTGGATGAAGCCGCTTTTCTGTCACATCCTAAAATGTTAATTACGTAATTATGCATGCATAATCATCATCGCATGTGCTTACACGTGTTTGTCTATCAAAAACTAGTTACACATGTTTCAAATACCTTGGGGTGGTTTAGAGCACTTTGGAGAATCCCTAAATACTTTGGAGAAAGAAAAGAATAGGAGGAGGATGAGGGGAGACTTAGGAAAATTTCAGCAAAAGAACCCCCTCGCGGTCTGACTGAAGTCACCTGCGGTCTGACCGCCAGGTGCGCTACCATGTGGGCTGCCATGTGGTTTTCCCGCAGTCTAATTACCAGCACACAGAGGCTCGGGTTAAGTAGATCGATCACTTTCTTTTGGTCTCTCCCTCTCACTTTTCTCTCACTCTCCCTCTCTTCACTCGACCCTAGAGAGAGAAAGAGAGGTCTGTTCGTCGCGTTCGGAGGCCAAAGATCGGAGGTGGGAACTCTCACGAGCTTCCCGGAGGACTTCCCCAAGTTTCTCCTCTTCTCCCTCGCTGGAGACCAGTTCATCGACCTCAAGCTCATCAACCTCTCCGGGAGCCAATCTGTGAATCGGAGCCTCCCCGAAGCATTCCAATCCAATAGAAAGCTTTCATAAGCTGAGGTGAGCTATCCCCTACCGTTTCCCTATTTTTTCCGAGCTCGATTCGACCCTCATCTCATTTAGGCCCAAGTTCAACCTAGCCTAGAACCAATCCATGGGGTACTTTGAATTTAGCTTGGTGAATGATGTCCAAATTACTTTAGGAACACTCCACTAGTCCCATATAGCATTTTGGTACCCTTCGTTGTCGAAGGTTTCATCGGAGTCCTCGCCAGTGACCCCGCAAAGGCGGTGCCGGCAAGGTCTGGCGGTCTGACCACCACTAGGGCTGGTCTGACTACCAGTTGGGACCGGAGAATCTGAGTTGAAAACTTATATAGGAGTCTGACCACCACTAGGGCCAATCTGACCGTTGGTGGGCGGTCTGACCACCACCATGCCTACGGTCAGACCGCCAGAGGCCAAAACTCTCTGCTGGCCATCGGTCAGATTGCCACCTCTACGTCGGTCTGATCGCCAGACTGGTAAGGCTAGGTATACTTAGGCTACCTTATCTAGGGTTTCAAACTTCGAAACCCTAATTACTTAGCGGTCCTTTGCAAATGTTTTTGAAACACGGCACTCCATTATACTTTAAGCATGCATCATTTACACGTTTTTCCATCGTTCATTTGTTTGTGCAATGCATTTTGATTCGTTTAGAGGGTGTTGTGCCGACGGTCCAAGCGAGTGAAGATGACGCCAATCTCCCGAAGTTTTGTGAGGGTTGTGCGGGAAGTATTAGGCAAACCCCAGAGCAGTAAGGCAAGCATCTAAGCATATTGCACCCTTTGATTTGAATTGTGAAGTCTAAAATTGATAAACTATGCTTTATGTAAGAACCTATGCGATGCATTGTCCTACCTTGGGTATTTGATAATCCATATCCTTGTAGCCTTGATAACATTGTTGATGTTTAACTTGAAAGTTATTCGAAATGCTTAGCAATGCATAGGTCCTCGATAGAAGTCGAGCGATGGTGCAACCATTGTTCGTGAACTTAGAGCTTACTTATCGTTCATGAATATTGATCATAATGTCAATGGTGGGATGAGATGTGAGGATAAGAGGAGATGTGAGCGGTGTTAGGGGTGTCTTCTGCCCCGGAAGAGTTCCTCGGGGTAGTTCGGGAGAGGAGCCCGAGCACCATAGATCGCTTTTGCATCGATTAAGCACCGTCAGTTGGTGCAATTGACTTTAACACTTTCCGTACTCACTACATGTCGCATATGGGAACGATAAGCCGAATACCTTTGTAGCTGTGGCCTTTTGGCATGCGAGTCGATAGTGTGAGCGGGCGGGCTTGTTGAGGTATTCAGTTTGCTCCGGGAGTAGTTCTGGATGACCCTCGCACCTATCGGTGCATGATCAAATAGTTGGAGCTTATTGGGAAAGGTTGACACGAGTACCCCTCATGTGGGCCTGTGTGGACACATGAGCTGTATGGCCCTTGTATCGTGTAGGTAAAGGAGTACCCCTGCAAGGTGTAAAAACAATTCGAATTGTTGTGCTCTCGGTCATGAGCATGCTTCTGTCTATTTGTATCGGCCGTAGAGTTACGAATGTGGGATGGTGGTATGGATGGTATGTTGGGTAATATTGATGACTGGCTATTGATGTATTACTATAGTTCCATTTACATTTATGTGCAGGTTAGTAGTTGCAGGTTTGGAAGGGTATGTTGATTATGTTTAGATGCTCACACATATGTGTCTAGGTTGCGGGTGCATATGTTTTAATCAACCTTGTGGTATTTTCCTTGCTAATGACTCAATGCATAATCCTTGGAGTAGGGTTATTTATATGTACCCTATATGGATTAAGTCTTGCGAGTACCTTTGTACTCAGCTGCTCTACAGGTTTTGCAGGTGAGGAAGAGGCGGTGTTTGGCTACTTCACGCCCGCCAATACTAGCGGCAGGAATGAGTAGGCAACTACTCGGAGGTCGCACTTTTGGGGTGAAACCTAAGGGCATATGGTTTCACCCATCTTTTGTTGTCTTTAGCTTTTGTTTTTGCTGCGTAGTTTCTCTTTTGGCTAGGAGTTGATCAGTTTAAGTATCCTCCTAGATCCCTTTTGTTGTAAATTGTTAAACTTGTAAATAGTTAAGAACTTGTAATATGATTTAATTACTCACTCTTTATTAAGTTTGGTTATGATTGCTTATGTTGGAAAGACATGTGTTTCGATCTTGTGCACAAAACACGTGTCGGGACTATCAAGATGATATTCTGGTTAATCGTTGAAGTCGTGATTATGTAATTGATTGACTTGGTGATTAACTAGAATATTATTTGGATGATTCTCCCACATTTTCATGCATGTGATGCGTGGTGTGGAGCGAGGCGTCCAATATTTGGCTCATGCCAGATGCCCAGTGCAGAGCATTATCACAATAGGAACGGGAGACTATACTCCACTCCCAGCGAACTTGACGCTCTAGAAAACGTTGGCCTCGATCGGGGGACCATACCCCCACCTCTATTGCGTCGTCTACCCACCACACAAAACTTATTATTTCATAGCTCATTCTTATCCCTCCGAAACAAAAAAGCCGCATCATCTTTCTCTCATAAAAACCACCATTGTATAACCATTCATCAACAGATGTAGCTTCCCAAATTGGGGAAAATGCAATCCAATCCCCGTAGAAGTAGGAATAATCTCTCTCTCTCTCTCTCTCTCTCTCTCTCTCTCTCTCTCTCTCTCTCTCTCTCTCTCTCTCTTTCAAACCAGCATTAGCTAGTAGGTTGCTACCTGCATGTCATGGTGGAAAGCAACGAGGCATTGCAGAATGTGTTGCAGTTAGGCGGGGAGAAGGAGTTTGACGATGGGGCTGGATAGGCGGCACGGTGCCACAGCCAGCAGCTGAGGGAGTTGGACAATTCACTGGTTGTGCCACCATTGCTTGGCGTAGTCCCCTCTGGCCTTGTTGTTACACACTGAGATTTTAGCATTTAGAGGATAGCAAAATTCACTACTTTTAAAAAATCATAATTAATTAGAGCCACCTTAAAATCCAGAAAGTATATATTTAATATAAGTGTATATATATATACATGTTATAAATATGGATTTCTATATTTAACTATTCATGGATATATATATATATATATATATATATATATATATATATATATATATATATATATACACACCTGTGTATATATATTTATGAATGACCAAATATACATACCGCATATACATAAGTGTATGTATGCATGCATTTATATTCATTAATTTAATTCACTAATTGAAGCTAAAATTCAAATTAAGCATGGTTGCTCTATTACTCTCATCTTGTTGCTTACCACTTTAATTTGAAAATTTTGGCTCTCTAACTTGCCTCATGCTTTCATTTGTTAAGGATGTCTATGGGTACATTCTTGCATCTTGGTGTTTATTTAAGGAGTTGCATATTATCTATACCTCGTTCTGATGTCCATATTGTACATCACTGTAATTGGTCCTCTCTATCTCAAATTCATGTTTTTCTATCATATGGTGCAGTGGCGAATCAACGAGACAAGGGAAAGACTCGACGAAAGTGCAACATTAATTGTCAATGCATAAACCGCTGCCATATGTCTTTTGCTTAGGCTCATATTGGAATTCACATTTGGAAATGACAGCTATTTATATGCAATAGGGAGTAGCTAACTTTCGCGAACCATATGACGATTATTTAGCTCTATTATGCCCTATGTGTAATGACTTAAGACTTGTTTAGCTTAATGCTTTAGTTTATATATGACCATGTTGTAAGGTTAATCACTAGTAATTGAATCATGCCTAATGTTGCTTGTTGATTAATTGCATGCTTGCTAAAATTGTGGGAAATTGTTGAAATGTGAGCAACATGTTGATTAAGGTCATGATCATCTTCATGTCTCTCATTGAACGTGCATATCTATTATATTGGAATGATTCTTCCATATGCATATATGTCATTATATTCATCCCCTTGCTGTCAATAATTCATTTTATATATCCCATTTCTTATCAAGTCATCGTCGTCACTAACCTTGATTGACGACAGGATGAGAACTCACAACAACCCTGGGAGCGACAACCTGGAAGCCTCAAGTGACCAGGATCCACCCCCACTGCCGGCCATAGCGGAGGTGTTGATGAGGATTGAACAAAATAGCCAAGTTCAAACATAACTCTTTCAAGCTCTTGTTCAAAACATAGCTCCTTGTGGCAGAGGTGGAGCCGATCGTCATGATGACTATGACTTTTTCGTACTCATCCGCCTACTTTCACTCGCGTTGAGGATACTCTTGATGTGGATGATTGGCTTCACACCATTGAGTAAAAGCTCGTTCTCATCCAGTGCGGGGATCATGAGAAGGCCCTCTATTCCACCCATCAACTTCAAGGCACGACCAATGTATGGTGGATGAACTTTCTCACCATGCAAACCACTTATCATTGCATCACATGGGCGGAGTTCCGTGAAGCTTTCCGCACCTACCTTATCCCTAAGGGTGTGATGGACATCAAGAGGTAGGAATTCCTCGATATCAAGCAAAGGGGCAACTCTGTGACAGACTACAGGTGTGTGTTAAACTATTTGGCTCAATACGCGGCTGAGCAAGTCAACAACAACGAGACATGAATGGGATCTCAACCAAGATGCAAGAGAAGCTTGAGGCCCTTGAGTTCACCGATTTTAACAAATTGGTGAGCAAAACTATCATTGTGGAATACAAAATGAAGAACCACTAAGAAGAAAAGAAGCACAAAATACTTGCTCAATCTCTAGTGGGCGGTAGCTCACAATGTCCATGCATGGGGTTTCCTACTCCACCCCGTGCACCAGCTTCGGCTCCTTTGCGGACTAAGTGGATGGTTCGACATCCTCCTCATTATCAAGGACAACCTCAAAGGCCCACCGAAAATCAAGGTGTCGACGATTGGTGAACCACCAATCTTATGAATTTGTAGAATATATGGGGGATACTTCGAGTAGACGAATCAAAGGAGCACACACATAGTGTTTTTTTATACAGGTTTAGACCTCCCTTAGGATAATAACCCTACGTCCTGTTTGTTCTGTATTGCTCTGAGCTTGTTACAAGAGGGTGTGTGGCTAGCCTAGATGTATCTATCCTAGTCGACAACTTCCTTGCTCAGCTTTAGGGGTCTTTTGGCTTCTAATGGTTTGTTCAACTTGTAATGACTTCCCTGTTTATGAGATACCCTGGGTTCCTACGGGCGGTTTCCTTTCATCCAAGAATCCACTTCCTGGAGATTGAAATATGCCCTGAGAATTATGGAAAACCATGATGTACCCAGATATGATAATTATCCTGTAGTCATCGTTAAACCCCCCACCAGTACGTGAAATGAGGTTTCAACGGGTCAAGTACTTGGCCAGCAAAGATAAGCATTTTGTCCAACTGCTTCATTGAGTAAGACTCAGTTTTCTAATTAGGATAATACGTCTAACTGGGTTCTCTGGGTTCTCAGATGATCTATTCGGGGTTCTGAACGCCTCCGAATTCTTCAGCGAGTCCTTGAGAAGGTGTTCCATCCGAGTAGAATTTTCGATTAGCTTGAAAATATCACCCTGTCCTTGCAAAAGTACAGGGGGATAAGACTCATCGCTGGATGATAAAGCTTTGTCGTGGGAGGCGGCCATGGTGTTGTGTTCCTCGATCTTCTTCTTCTTGCTGACCTTGTCCGACTTCTTGTCAGAATCGCGCTTCTCAGCCAACTCAGAGCCCTCAGCCTCCTTGCTTGCCTGAGGGTGCTGGTCCCCTCTATTTATCGACTGGTTTCAAGAGATGGCCTCTTCGGCTGTCGTGCAGCGGTCGGACAACTCGAACAGTTCTCGAACATCTTGGGGAGGTCGCATTGCCATATTTTCAATCAGCCTTCGATCTCTCACGCCTTGTCGAAAGGTGTGGATGATCGAGGGATCGGTAATCTCCAGGATGCTGCTCCTCATGATGTTGAATGTTTTGATAAACTCCCAAAGTGACTCTTTAGAGTCTTGTTGGAGGTGATGAAGGTCGTCCTCCTTCCCTGAACATTTGTAAGTTCCCTGAAAATTAGCGCAGAAGACATCGTAGAGTTGCCCCCAAGAGTTAATCGAGTCAGGAGGCAGATTGGTCAACTACGAACGGGTCGACCCCTCCAGAGCTATGAGGAGGTAATTGGCCATGACCTGTTCATCACCACCAGTGGCTAGGATAGCTATAGAATAGATTGAGGGAAATTCCAGAGGGTTAGTACTTATGATGTATTTCTCTATTGAACCAGGTCAGAATCTACACAGGCAGCGCACAGATCAGAGCTGGTGAGTGAAAGCCCGACAACCGGTAAGCACATTATTTCTCTGACCATAGTATTCCCGCCCTCTGTAGTCTAGTCGAGTCCAGACGCCGACACCTGGTGGGGTCTTGACGAAGGTTCTCCATGCCCTCATGTCCTGCTGTGAGCTTCGTACCACGCGCTATCCCTCAAGTTTTCTATAGGGACTTTACAAGGAGGGTCCTATCGGAGGGGAGTCCTCTCTGGTGCATGCCTCAAAGCATCTTCTGGGGTGGCTCTGTGTGGCTAACTGACTCGAGGGGTATTGCTCTTTTTAGGAGCAAAACTCTTGACCACCCGCTAAGCTCCGTAGAAGCACCCAACCATCTCCTACATCCAATTAGCATTGACTGGGTCATTCAACCCTCCCTGTGGGACAGAGTTAAGAAGGATCTTGGCCCACTTCAGCAGCTGTGTTGTTCAGGACGTGGGAATTGGGGAGCGCACCAAAGAGGTTTCAGGGGGCAATGGGGTCATGACACCTTGACCCGCGGTGTGACCAACATCCATGAGAGGATCTGCTGGGCAAGCTAGAGCAACTAGACGGTCATCTCATTAGGAAGGAGTTGTGTTGTTCTCTCCTGTAGGAGTAATCAGGACTTCCTTCATAGCTGGGTTGTGGAGGACATTGAAGTTCTCCCCGTTTCCTTGATCTCTAACTTCGAGGTTGTTAACCGCAAGATACTCCTACTCGTCGTCAGATGAGTCTGAGGAAGACACATCAAACTCAGTAAACTGGGGATTATCTTCTGGGATGTTCTCACCGAAGCCCTCGATTCCTTGGTAACTCTCATTGCCGATAGTAGGGACATATGGAGAGGTCGGTTCACTCGATCTCTCGATGCGATCTATTGGGATACCACATTAGCCGACCAACTTGAAAGTCGATTCGCCGTAGATTACCTTTGGAGATCGGCTGATCTCCGGTAATTTCTTTGGCATGGTGTAGATGTTGGGGCCGAAATTGCTGAAGGATCCAAAATCCGAATCTGCCATGTCCGGGAGGAACGATATCTTCTGATGTTGACTACTTTGCTCGTATCCCCACGGACGGTGCCAACTGTTGAGGATTTGTACAAGACTGCCTATTATTTTATGATGTGGAAAATAGGGATACCTGTGTAACTGTCAGAAGTATATGGAAATAGAGACACATAGTTTATATAGGTTCATGCCCCCGAGTTAGGTAAAAACCTTATGTCCTATCTTGCATTGATTATTCTTGTATCACAGAGTACAATGATGAAGTATGGGGGTGTCTAGCCCTAACAACTAGGCGAATTTGGTTGTGTCTTGGAGGGTTTCGCAACTTTGGAGATCTGAAGGTGCGAGTTGCTTATCAACATCGTCTTCCTCCTCCTACTCCTCCTCCTCCTCTTCTTCTTCCAAGATATGGAGCCTCTTCAGCTTCGGCTCGACGATGAAGTAGTCCCAAACTTCGTCATTAGAGGGGGACCTCGCCGATCTAGAGTCCTAGGACTGTGCCTCATCCGAGCTCTTTGGTGGCGCCGAAGCCTCATCGTCAGACGAAGGTGTGGGGGTGGATGGTGTGGCCGAAGATGGTGGTGGCAGAGGTGGCGATGGAGTGGACAGAGCCGAAGATGGTGGTGGAGTTTCCATCGCACGTGGTGGCAGCAACGGTGGAAGGGAGAGGGCGGAAGAGAGACAAGGGGGGGGGGGAGAGAGAGAGAGAGAGAGAGAGAGAGAGAGAGAGAGAGAGAGAGAGAGAGAGAGAGCGAGAGTGAGCTGAGCGATTGGCACTGAAGAGTTAAATTTAAAGACTTTCGGGCAAAGCCGAGCAGGCTGGGGCTAGAAACCATACGGTTTTAGGCTATCACTGACAGTTCATAATTACAACTGGTAGTGATAGCCATTATCACTGCCGATTATTAATGACATATCTTTTTATAAGCTGGTATCACTGTCGGTTCTATCTACGCACCGACAGTGATAAGTTGATTATCACTGCTGGTTTGTACAAACCGGCAGTGATATATCGGGGCCAGTTCATAACAAGAACTGGCAGTGATAATCACTATCACTGCTTGTTCTTGTTGGGTCGGCTTTTTATTTTCCTCTTGAGCTTATGAACCAGCAATGATAAATTATCATTGCCGTTTATAACAGTACCGACAATGATAATAGGGCACGGATGACCCTTTATGTAGTAGTGTGTAATCTAATCATTTTATTGGACTCCCAAATATCTAGGATTCCTTACCGAATAAGAGATAACTTCCCTATTCGGTACAATTAGCTTTCTTGTATTTTATCTCTATACCTTACTTCGTGGTGGTTGCGATCAGCTCCGTATCGAGTAAGATAGAGACGATCCTCATATACCCCATTTCAGGTATACAGAATATAAGGAATATATAATATTAATTATATATCCTCGTCAACGGTCATGGATGACACATGGTTTAGTCTTAATGATTAGCTCAATGGTTTGGTGTGTGAGTGAATAGTGTGCCTGTGTTTCAGAAAGTGCAGGCTATGTGCCTTGAGTTGGTGAGGACTGGGAGTCCACCAACTATAAAACTTGAGAATTAGCATGATAGGTGAATTTCCCGTAGGGTAGTCTTAATGATTAGCTCAATGGTTTGGTGTGTGAGTGAATAGTGTGCCTGTGTTTCAGAAAGTGCAGGCTATGTGCCTTGAGTTGGTGAGGACTGGGAGTCCACCAACTATAAAACTTGAGAATTAGCATGATAGGTGAATTTCTCATAGGGCCAACAACCCTATAATCTCAACTTAACTGTGCTTTCTCAAACCTGCTTTGAAATAGTCTTTGCAAACTAAACTCCTGCATCAAAATTAGCTTTCCGCCAAAATCTAAAGATCTATAGCCTTATCCTTGTTGTACCCCACATATATCTATTTATTCCTTGATGTAAGACTTGTTGAGTACTTTATATACTAACTCTTGTTTTATTGGATTTTGATAAAGACTCGGAGATCAACTACGATGATGTTGGCAATGAAGAATAAGAAAATTAGGTTTTGTCCACACCCAAGTTGCATATAGGGCTTGGGTCTGCCCGTTATGTTTCCGCTGTAATGTGAAACTTTATTAAGCTGGAAAGAGTTGTGTTTGACTCTGTGCTGAATGTATTATTTAACACTTTAATTCAGGTATTATATTCGAACTATGCTGTGATGGAAAATCTGTGTATTAACTTAGTGGTCAGGAACTGATGTAAGATGCACAGTAGGCCCTAGAGGTGTGGTCCGACATGATATGTCGGAACACATGATGAGTTTTGATTGTGGTGTTGTCACAGCTGCAAACGCAGCCGCCACGTCCAACTGAGTCAACATGAGTAAACCAAACCAAGTGTGACAGTGCTACCATTCCATTGCAATCGTAAGGTTGTGTCCATGACATTCCGAAGCTCATGTCAAAACTTAAACCGCCTTGTTAGCAGATGTGAAAACTAGATTATACCAATAGGAAAGAAAAACATGAAACTTCTGTCAAATAAACAGTTTGTTCCAGACAGGCCGGGCTGAGAGATACGAAATAGCCAGTCCTTATTGTCAAACGTACGTGATTACAACAGGGGTACACATTATACAGGTCAAAGCGCAGTTCCCTTCGGAAAGCATGGAAATGATGCATCAATCAATCTTACCTGTTCTTGTGGCAAAGAATAGGTTATCTTTTCTTAATTTCTTCAGATGCTGGCTTAAGATATGCCTTAAAATAAAAGTGACCAGCCAGAGCAAATCTTAACAATGTTTGTATCACCTAGGCGCTGATAAATGTGACTCAGAAGGCACATATGAAGAACCTGAGCCCACCACATCAGTATTGCTTGACGCAAAACTAGCGACAAAAGTGCAGTCAGGTGTGGCCTCTAAGCTCATCACACCTTCCAACACCTTGACGACTGTTGACATCAAGGGCCTTCTGCTGCTATCAACCTGCAAGCTCCACATTGCAAGCTTCATCGTTTCCATAACCTCCTCCATGTGCAACTTCATGTCATTGCTGCCACTATCCACCAAATCAAACAGCTGGCCAGATCTTGCCTTTTCTTGAAGCAGGCTTATCAAGTGGATGCTTTCCTCGGGCTGCGATTCATCCAAATTTTCTCGACCACAGATGATTTCCATCATCACGATCCCAAAGCTGTAGATATCTGCTTTCTCAGTGATTTTTGAGCCCAGCCATTCGGGTGCTAGATACCCACGGGTTCCTCGCATTCGAGTCATTACTTTGCTCTGGTCCCTGTTTATCATTTTTGAGAGTCCAAAATCTGAGAGCTTTGCATTGAATTTGTCATCCAGGAGAATGTTCTGTGGCTTGATGTCTAGATGGGCAATCTTTTCCTTGCATTCTTCATGGAGGTAAGACAAACTCCTAGCAATCGCAATGATGATGTTACGTCTAGTTTTCCAAGAAAGAGTGAAAACTGGACTCGTGTGAAAGATCCATTTATCCAGTGAGCCATTCGACAAGTACTCGTAGACGAGGAGCCTATGTGATTTCTCAGCACAAAATCCTACCAACCTGACGAGGTTGAAGTGATGGGTTCTGCCAATCGTCATGACCTCTGCTAAGAACTCTTCCATTCCTTGCTCGACACCCTCCAAGCGTTTGACAGCAATGGTTTCCTTGCCTATCTTGCCTTTGAACACTGACCCAAAACCACCACCTCCAAGTTTCACAGAGAAGTCGCTGGTAGCGACCTTCAACTGACCATAGGGGAAACGCTTTGGTATCCCAGGTATGCCATCAAAGAGTTGTTCCTCGTCCTTCTTGCACTTTTTCCATACGACAGCACAAACTAAGATTGATGTTAGAGAAAAACCAGCAATTGTAGAGCCAACAGCAATAATGATCCTCCTTTGTTCTGAGCGTTTATCTTGTATCTTGATAAATGCCGGAATGGGATTTGAGATATTTCCTGAAAACAAAATTAGGTTCTGCTCTGATAAGAGCATGCAGTAACCAGAATCGCTACCGGGACCGTAACTCTGATAAAGCACCGCTTTGCAAGAGCAATCTATTAAGCAAGATTGCTTGCAGACATTTTCTGAACCTGGAGTTGCTAATGACACGAATGTGCTGTGACTGAAGTACGAAACATTGTCGAGTGGTATCAACCGGTGGTTGTGCGCATGGTGACAGGAGATGCTTCTTAATGGTATGCAACCATCACCTGGATGCCGCTCATTTTGGAACCTAAAATAGCTCAAACTAGGACAAGAACATTGTGCATTACTGCAAACACCGTAATCACCGCAGGCCAATGGGTAATCACAAAAGTTCATGGCTATGCTTAATACATCAAGCACCATAAGTAGTTCCATCTGACCCATTTCATAAAGCCTCAAATGCCCGTCGGACTCTAACCTCATGAATCTGGGAACCCAAAGCTGCGATCTTGCTGATGGTAGTGAGAAGATTGTATCTGGGAACCCAAAGCTGCCATTGGCAAATGCATAACAAGTTGATATATAAGTTGATGTTGGACTTGCTTGGAACAACTGTGTATAGGCTGCTGGTTTGAAAGAGTACTGTAGCCCATCCAGCTCTGCAGAAAAATAAACCCTTGCACCAGGCCATTTTGTGCTTGAGGGTTTTGCTCTAAGGCTCTTTCCCCTACAAAGTGATTGCCCCAAGACCAAAGTATCTGTTGGGTGATCAAACGACTGCCAGACAGGGGAGTTATTCTGATCGAAAAGCACAAGGTTTCCTGAAACATCGAGGCCCATGCCTGCAACCGACTTGCTCTTTGTGGCTGTGGACCATATCACTGTGCCATCACCGTCATGTAGGAGCAAATGCCCTTCTCTGGTGAAGTTCAAGATGGCGTCCTGGCTTACAGGATTGTCAGGGTTGGCGGACCAGATGACTGGAGTTTCGGCTCCCTGAGACACTAGTGCCGAAAACACAACAGATAAAGTAAATGAATGTCCGTCGATGGTGTAGAAGCCAAAAGAAGTTATATATGAGCTGCTGCTATTTTGGAGAACAGGAAGGATACCATAGGCTCCGTTGTACATATTTGAAACTTCCCATAAGTTTGGGGGAGCTGCAGTGGAAAGCTGGGCAACGATAGGGTGGAAAGGGAAGCCAAGCAGTAAAAGGATGACCATCAACATGTTGAAGTGTTGCATGGTCATGTTTTTGTACTTATGATCAAGAAGAAGCTTTGCAGCCCGCAGGTTAGATCCTAGATGACACACCAACTCAGCCCGCTGTTCCAATGAATGAATTATTCGGAGAGCACCACAGTCCGGACTATGGAGTAATCGCTACCATGTATGACAACTGAAAGGCACAAGAGACATCACAATTAGGAGCACAAATTTTGGAAAATTAAGAAGCATGGAGCGCAAAAGCCATTAAACTGTGTCACTCAAACAATATACCATGTCTAATATAAGCATCTACTCAAAATTTCATACAACTTTTGTAATTTGTATTCACCATAAAATTTAATTCTGACGTTTGCCATGTCTAATATAAGCCACAAGGCAATCGCATAGTTTTCCTTCTAGTCTGCATACAGGCTGACTTTGAAAATTCATAGCTCCGGATCTATTCATCCAAATTCAGGTTCAAATACTCCATGTAAAGGTAATGGCAAAAGCTACGACTTTTGTTTTGGGCCTACATAGAGATTATGCACTGTTTAATACCATATTATCTTGAATATCTGCACAAATAACAGGAAACTGATATGATCCACCGGTGTCCAAATCAGCTCCTACGCAAAAGCCATGCATTCTAGTGACTAATTAGAAGTTACCCTCGCACAGAAGATAGCGGAATTCTGATGAACTCCACGAAATCCCCTTTCTTTTTCTTCCTTCATTTGCTTCTTCTTCTCCCCTTGTTCTTCTTCCTTGCTTATCTTTTTCCCTTCGCCGGCCTCGAACTGGCGACGGCAGCACAGCAGCGTCTCCTTCCTCTTCTTCTACCCCTCCCTTGCTCCCTTGCCGCACAGCAGCAGCACTTCGGGGCAGCGGCCAGGCAGCGGGCTCGACGGGGTCACAATGACTCAAAGTCAAGTCCAAATAACACACTCCGTGGAAAATACTAACTGAATGCTTCCATTTTGTGGAATTGTAAAAGGAGCACGCATATACTCAAATTACTGGGACCGTGATGGGACCGGAGGCTAGCCTCTGCGATTGGTCGATCACAAACTTGCATATCAGATAGACCAACTGAGGCACAAGAAGCAAAAGAAGAAATATGGCGGTAGGCCTTTGTCGAATCCATTTCTAAGTTTTTTGGATCAGTCTCTGAATCAATAGTTGATATGTATAAAATTTAACAGAATAGCCTCGGCTCACCAAACAATCTTTAACAGCCCAAAATCTAATTCCTAGAATTTAATTGTGTAGAGGAAATAAATAAAATAAATCAATTTAAAATTGGCTTAGATTTATTTTTTTCTTGAGGTGTGCTTTTGTACCTTTGTTTAGTCTTGTCTTGTGGCCTCTTTTCTCGATTTTATTGGGTTTTATAATAATAGAAGCACTAAGGGTTAGCACTAAGCAATAAACAAAAAGAAAGGGAAAAACCTGACAAGGAAACCCGAGCTGAAACCTTCTCTCGGCCCATTTTTTTCTCTCTATTCCTCAGTTTCCTCCTCCCCCTGTCTTTTATCCTTTCCTTCAACTGGGCTGATAATCTTCCCTTGGGCCATCCCTTTTTCCTCCTCTCTGTGCCATCTCTCCCGACCAGCAGAAGCCCACTTCAGCATTCTTCTTGCTGGGCCAAAGCTAGGCCATAGTCATCTCCTCCCGGGCTGAAATCTACTGCCAGGCTTGCGCCATGCCATGCCCTTCCTCTGCTCCCTCTCTCCCTCACTAATCACACAGGCCATGCAATAGTATCACCCCCTACCTCTGGTTGTTTACCGTTTGCATCGAGCCTAAGCCGGTCATGATGAATCTGCATCGATGACGTGCCCAAGCTTTCTAGAAGACAGCAAACCAAACCATGTCGACCCCACAACTTATTTTGATGCTTATCCCAAAGAATCCGTGAAGAGATTGACTTGGGTGAGGTCATGCCACCACCGATTAGTTGTCTGACTCTAGCCGACTCCGCCATGACCCCTCCCTCGCCGTAGACTATAAATAGCACCCCAGCGCCCCTCCCTAGATCACACCGCCTCACTTCATGCCTCTGTGCCATTGAACCGCCACCCGAGAAACTCCACGGTGCCACTTTGCCACTCACCGCCATCTAGGCCATCGTCCGCGCCCCTACGATGCTCCTTAACACTCGGAGTAGCATCAAATGAGATCACCAAGGCCTCTCCTTTTACTTCTATTACTCACTGGAGAAGGAGGAGTACTGTAGCATGAATTCAGGTCAACTCCAACAAACCTCTGCCACAACCGATTTGCTTATGACATCCAAGTCCACTGGAACCAAGGAGGTAAGACCATTGACCATTAGATCGAAGATTCATGGCCTAGATTAGATCTTATCATACCCCTTCATTACATTAAATGCTATTTAAATCTCAGCTAGTAGATCGTGATCCAACACATCAGATTTAATGAATCAATAGCCCAGTCATCTCACCGCAACGTCACCTACATCAGTAGCCACCTCAGTGCCATGCATCAGCCACCTCATAGAATATCCCACGTGGTAGCACAGTCAGCCTTTCTTTCGGTTAATTGTCTTATTCGCTCGGGTGATATCATATATGCCCCTATTGACACAACACATAGGGTTTTCAGCCCTAGATATTTCGGTATAATTCTTTTTTATCCTTAAAAAATCCCATATCACTCTAGAGAGTCTCAGATCACTCCAAAAAATTCTAAGAAATCCATATTCATCTAGAATCTCCTTTTTTTTTTATCTTTTTGACCTATTTTGATCTTCTAAAAGCTATATCTTGTCCATCATAACTCCGATTTGACTTTTTTTTTTTTGCCATAATTCCCTGAAAATCATAATCTATCGAATTAAGTTGAATTTGAGTGTGATTTGGTTTTTTATTCTTATTGTTTTTTTGCTTGTTTTCACGAGTAGATGCTGACCTCCCAGAGGAGCTTGGAGGATTGTAGGACTAGGAGTTCGAAGACCCCACTAAGTATCAGGAAGGCAAGTCATCCTTGACCATATTGTACTCATATTTTTAAATATTTTTTTTTACAAAACTACATGCTAATAACCTATCATGAAACCCAAGTTAGGTTATAACTTAGTTTTCCTGATTATCCTTGTCGCCATGGTTTTGGTGGGTTTACGGATGGGTAGAACATCATTAGCTTTGCTTTGGGATGGTGGTGTTCATAATTGTTCAACTACACTTGATAATGGTTCTATGCAACTATAATTAAACTTGAGGATATTTTTTGGTAGCAACATAAAACTTAGGGTTTGAAGAAGTTGTTGATGAGGACTAGTGTGGGATGCACGGATAGGTTAGTGGTATTCTTTCTCAAACCATTTTTAAGTATCGGTTCATGGAACGACCATTCTGTGTTTATAGTACAATCACAAGCCAAATATGAGATTGATCTAACTAATTAATTAGTTGTTTTACCAACTTATTATTGGTTAGGTGAGGGTGTAGGGACCGAATGGTGTACTTATCAAAACTATTGTAACAGCCCAATTCTCGTTTCTCTAGAAATTAATTGTGTTGAGGAAATAAATAAAATAGATCAATTAAAATTTTGCTTAGAATTAATTTTTCCTATAGGTTCTCCTAGTTGTGTGCTTGTTTAGTTCCTTTGAGTTGGGTGTTCTAGCTTTTTCTTTGCTTTTGTTGGCTTTTTTTGTGCAATATGAAATCAAATAAGGAAAGGAAATGGTTAAAGAAAGAGAGAATTACTTATTTTCTATTATAAGATAAAGTGATTCCCTATTTACCACTCCACAAAATGAACTTCCTTATTTTCTATTGCTTCTAATCTGCATTCCTTCCTCGCCACTTTCATCCATTGTACCCACAAAAAGATATATTTGCCCTTGGGAGTCACCGGTAGTTAATCGAAGTTTAGGACTATTTAAAGACTGAATCATAGAATGTGATGTACTAAAGAGTTATAAAAAATTTCTTTATGCTTCTATAGAGTTTTTGAATGCTGAATTTAGATAAATAAATCAGGAGATATGAATTTCTGAAGTCGTGTTATTTTCCAACATCTGTGACTATGATTAGGCATAGCAAAAACCAGAATTATTTTTTTTGTTGTGAATACCAAAATTGTAGAAAATTTTAATATGCATATTTGTTTTCTTTACTTTTGTAGAAAAATATATATGAAAATAACAAGGTGAACTCCACACATTCAAATTTTCTACAACTTTGGTATTCACCATAAAAACTAATTTTGGCTTTTGCTATGCCTAATCAGAGTCACAAATGTTGAAAAATAGCACGACTTCAGAAATTCATATCTCCTAATTTATTCATCCAAACTCAGCATTCAAAAACTCTATGGAAGCATAAAATTTTTTTATAACTCTATAGTACATCACATTCTATGATTTGGTCTCTAAATAGCCCTAAACTTTGATTAACTGTCGGTGGCTCCTCAAGGGCCAATATATCTTTTTTATGGGTAAAATGGATGAATGTGGCGAAGAAGAAATGAGAATTAAAAACAGTGACAAATAAGAAAGTTCATTTTGTAGAGTGGCAAATAGGGAATCACCTTATCTTCTAATGGTAAATAAGAAATTCTCTCTTAAAGAAAAATCATAACTTTCCCCTTGGAGTTGAATTTCTTTTTCCCTAGCTCTTGGCATGTTCCCTCTCTCACCTGGTCTTAGCCCATTCTTTCCCCTCAGCCCACCCAACAAACCTCCGCTTGGCCCTTCTTTTCTTAGCCAATGTCTCCTTCTACACTCTAGTCCACATCGAGCTACAACCCAGCTCTCCAACTCGCCTGTGCCTCCTTCGCTATCATGTGGGTACAGTGTATAACCTCTACAAAGAGTAAAATCTATTCGAATAGTTATGTCCATAGTCATAGAAATGCAAAGCCTTGACCTCACTTGGTTAAACTTAGGGTGTGAGTATCCTTGTTGGGAGAGTATGTGGGCTAGATGCCCATGTAGTGGAGTTGCTGCTTAGAATGCCCGGAGCTAGGTGGTACTCTGTGTGCACCAGTCTCATTGTTGGGGACTGCGAAGTGTGAGATAGCCCATCCCGGGACCAACACTCTCAATTATAACTTGACAACTTGTTAGATAGTTTTAAGATTACTGATTAGATGATACAACTAAACACCTGCATAAAACAAGTTTTATGCTTAAAACTGTGCTATAAAGCCTTAACCCTTGTGATTCCAGGACTAGGTCTTACACGGACCATGAAGATAGTCTATCAAGGCCCTTCCCTTCTTGCAGTCACTACTTGGGATGGAAAGTCGATATGAATCCGCAAGAGGTCAAGATGACAGCACGAGTTTCGAAACCATGGGTCAGTATGCTGCACTTGGAGGGGCACCGCTTCTTGGAGCTCTAGCCATGAAGCATCGTCGTGCCTTTCTTGGAGCTCCAACAAAGTATTGCGCCATTAAGGGATTGCTTGTGCTAGCACAGGTAGGTTTTTCCAAATGTTGGTTCAACAGGTCATTTCAGATGTTGCAATTGTATAATTTTGATGTTGTGATGATAAATCATTGTTACAACATTTCGATTTCATGTCTGCAATAGTGAGCATCAACATAGGCAATATCTGGTTTTATTGTTGGACAATCATTTGATGTAACGTGGATATCATAGTTGTTGGTGGGTCATATGATGAAGATTTGATGGTTGTTGCATCTTTGTTTCAAAAATGTTTCACGTACTATTTTCGAATATTGCCTCAATTTTGTTTCAAATGTTGTACAGTTGTAACACCACAAATCTATTTGTTTTGATTTCTGAACTAGTTCTAAGACATTGTTGAGTCTCATGGTCACTGGCTTCATCCAGTTTTTCAATGAGAAGATGGTATTTCTCTAGTTATTTTTCTCTCAACTTCACAGTTTTTTTTGTAGATGTTCATCTCAAATGTTGTATGAGTTTAATTTATTTGTTTAATATTATTGGTAAGGTGCTTGTTGCACTAGGCTAATTTCTTGTGGAGATAGTTGTATATGTTGCGGTGGATTTTTTTTCTTCTTACACATCAAACCTCATCGAATCAGACAGCGATAATGAAGCGGTGTCTCCAGTGGGATGTTTCAGCAACACCTGCAGTTTTTGCGATGGGATTGTTTTTTGCATGTTGGAGCTCTTGGAATAAGATGGTAGAAAGGTTTTATAGGAGGCCATTGATTCCCTTTCTCGTTGCTCCTCCAATCCATTCGTCCTTCTTTCTCCCACGCTGACCATTTCAGCATTCCACATTCCCACCCACCACCTCCGTCTTTACCTTCTCTGCAGCTATCCACCTTCGCCCTCTTCACCATAAGCCAACTTGGATGATCACGCTTTTACAAACTTGTGGCAAGGGATCTAGTGGCTAACTAGCGAGTTAGCTTCATTTCACACATTTATCCAAATATCTCTGTGGCATGACGGGTTAGCACTCAATAACTAATACAATAGCTTTCTTCTATGATAATGCCAACAAGTGAGAAAATCAACACTCCAAGTAACAACATGTTCATAACAAAAGATAAGTGATGGAATGATTACATGCACCCTTGGTTTCGACACGTAGACAAATGTGCGGGCGTAATCAACACCAATATTAATAGGGGAAGACTTCGGATCTTCTACACTGAAGTGCGCATGGGTTCGAACCCCACAGCCAGTAGCCAACACATTTCAAGTGCATGTATTTTTTATTACTAAGTTTTTAATGCTTTATCTGTTATGTTCTCCCTTAATCCTTATTTTTTAATTAGAAGTATAATGTTTTGGACAAAATTGGGTGCAAGATACTAATAAATGCTGGCAGGCCACTTTAAAATCAATATTTGGCTCAAGGAAACTATAAAATGATATGATGGCCAGATTATAATAATATCATCTCAACTTCACATGATAGAGAATACGTACGTGAAATGAATAATTGCCTTTTTCATCGAATGGTTAAAGAAATAAAAACTTGTTTTCCTCCATCCGTTGCATGGACATTTTGGCGGCATGACAAACATTGGGCAGAAGAAGGAAGATTGAAGAGAAGTGTTGTTTTAGATATATATTTTCAGTGTTGTCTGTTTAAGACCCTACAAAATAATATTTCAGTCTGGCTAGTGTATCTTTGCAAATAGCAACATTTTGGAGTATTCTTAAGCTAAATTGTTGATGATATGCAGTAGAGGCAATCATAGAGATGTATCATGTTTATGTTTTTGTACTTTTGAATAATATGTTGGTCTATTTTATGGATAATTATTATTTACATTGATAATCAAATATGAAATTTGTTCATGAAGCTCTTTTTTTATTATAATATTATTCTAAATGATCTTTGATCTTATAGTGATGACTAAAGGACCGATACATGTATTGATTGATGATCATGTTTCATAGATTATAGATATAAAGATATCAAATCAATGATATAAACACATGTTAGGGAATATGATGTTTGGATTGACCTATCTCGAGACACTACTGGATTGTTACGTGATGTGCAATTAATTGTAGTCTTAGATGGTCTACCTATAGAATCCTTAGACTTGAGATTGTCATTGATCCCTAGAATGTGCAATAGCATACCTAGAGGTTGTCAAACGCTACTCCATAACCAGGTAGTTATAAAGGTAGTTTTCAGGTATATAATGAAACATGTCATCGACTGTGAGCAATCAAGATAGAATTTACCCCTCCTAGATAACAGGAGAGATATCTCTATGCTCCTCGATGTGGTTGGATTAAGAAAGTACATAACCATGCCAATGTGATTAAAGAGTTAATCACAAGTTAGTAATCTACTACAAGATCATGTGAATAGTCGAGCTATCACAAGGATGTCATGTATCTTGCCTTGAGCTTAGCTGATATAGTGAGGTAAAGGGATCGGTGTGTGTATATCAAGGCTCAGCTGATATGATATTTGTATGTATTTAGGAGTCAATATGTCTTGTTAGGTACCGCTATTGACTTGTGGTACATAAAGGGTTTCCGGGTTGTAACCGTTTACACATGAACTTAATGGGTCACACATTTAACAGGTTGGAACACTAATTTGGATTGGATCCGTACATGGGCTACATGGTTAACAATCCGTGAGGAATTAGAGTCCTAATGGACTTCCAACATAAGAGCCCATCAGCGGACTCTATATAAGTGGAGGCGTGAGTCTATGGGTGAGTCAATCATCCCAACCTAAAACCTTGCCTGCCACCTACACCTGACCTTCCCACGAAACCGAAGCCAAACATACACTGCTAGCACATCGGTGCATGTCATTCCACCTCTAGACGTGTGGATACCGTGGAGACATTGTTGCTGTTACTATGGTGATGATCAGCGATGAGGACATGAGATTGCTACTAGGATGATCGTCTACTTTCGTGCGACGAGGAGATATTCGGTTCGTGACGAGGTAGACTGTTTCTTCTACACCAACACGCATGACGTTAGACTGGACTACTGCAACTCTTCTTCCAATGCTCTATGCATGAACCCCAACTAACATTATTTTTTGATTGATTTAGGCTATCGTAGCCTATCCATTCCCCAACGTAAATATCAGTTTCAAAGGTTACCAAATGTCAACATACATAGTCTTGTAGCCAATAGTACCCTTTTTTTCCTTTGGCACTCGACGCCTCATTCATGATATGTACGGAATGATATACCACTCTCATATGGTACCAAATGCGTACTCCTTTTGTTTAGGACTGCGTTCGATTTAAATGGCCATTTCTCTCCTTTGCCTATATGTTCCTTCTCCCTTTTATCATTTATGACACCGAAAGACGCTAGCATATGGATTATTCGCAGAAAATATGTAAGACATTAGCACATGGATTATTCGCAGAAAATATAAAGGACATCAGCACATGGATACCATACTCCTTTTCTGTACAGTGTCCTCTTGATTTACAATTTCTGATCTAATCTTCATTCCTAATCAAAATTTACACCGTATAAAAAATGGAGGGAGTAATACCTATTTGGCATGGAATTCGCCCGAAAGAAGGAAGATACAGCTAGTGGCATGGACGTAGGCAGCTGGATAAAACAACTCCCCCAACCCAAGGCACGTAATTTTTTTCTGCGCACATGCCTGCACCATGATATATATTGCTAACAAGAGTATAGTTCCACAAAGCAAATCCAGCAAAACCCGTACGTCCCATCTGAAATAGGTAATGGTGATGCAGCCTAGTATGTCATCTGAATCTAATCCCTAGTTTCACAATCACTTAGAGTGCATGCATAGATTACATTCTTCCTTCATGTTCCTTGCACGCCTTGCAATGATTTAGAGCAAAATCGAAGCAAAAGAAACATGACACTTGTTCACAAACGGATAAGCAAGAACAAGAATCCTTCACGTCCGGTTCCATCAATCCATTCAATGATCATTTACATGATTACATGCAAACTCCAAAGAATCAAACAGCAAATAAATCAGTTTATATATATATATATATATATATATATATATATATATATACGCGCTCAACAAATTGCTCAGCAGCTCTACTCTTGCCCGTACGCAACAGCAACACACTTGTCACGTGCTCGTTCACACGTGGGGCTGGGCTACGGCGGCGCCCATGAGCTCGAGCGCCGTGTCGACGAGCGCGGCGAGGCCGACGGCGTGCCGGCTCAGCCCGGCGCTGCCGGAGAACACGTGGAAGCATTCCAGCTCCGACGTCGTCTCCACCACGCGCTGCAGCTCGGCACCCATCCCCGCCGCCACCATCAGCTCGGGGACCGCCGGCGAGGGTGGCGTCCTCAGCATTCCGATGACGAGCTCCACCACGAACCGTCGGATCCGCGGCGCCTTGATCGAAGGGCAGGTGTACATCGCCAGCACGCTGACCAGACGGTTGACCAGGTCCGCCTCGCTGACGCCCGCGCTGACCAGGTGGTGGGCCAGCTCGTGCGGGCCCATGAGCCTCACTAACTGGGCAGCGAGACCCAGCGACACCTCGAGCGGCTTTGACCTGTTGGCCGTGGTGACGCTGCGGAGCGCCGCGGCCGCGCCGCGCGTCGCGGCGCGGAGCGGCGGGTACAACTGGCTGTGGCCGCCGGTATACGCGCAGAGGTTAGTGAGGATCCTGGCCGCGCCTACGCCGACGACAGCGTCGCTGAGCGCGTCGACGAGGCGGTCGACGGTGGTGGTGGCGGTGGCGGGGGCTCTGGCCTTGAGTATGCGATCACAGTTGCGGGGGCTCTCGAGGGCCAGCATGGCGAGCGCCTCGCCTGCCTCGACGCGTGCGGCGTCGGCCTCGTCGGTGGCCCCGGGCTGGAGGAACATGTCGAGGAGAATGCTGACCACGCCGCCGGTGCCCCCGATCCTCTCGCGCGCGTCCGTGTCCATGGCGAGCCGCGTCAGCACCTCGGCGCCGAGCCGCCGCAGTTCGAGGTGCCCCGACGCGTGCTGGAGCACGGCGCGGATGTTGCTGACCGTGAACACGATCTCCGCGACCTCCCGTCGGAGCTGCTTCCCGGTGCTACCCGTTGTGTCGGTCAGCATCTTGATCACCTGAAGTGACCGTTGCACGGCCTTGGCGCGCGAGGGGGTGATGAGCGTGGCTGTGGTCGCGGTGGGTTTAGTGGCCGGCGGCGACGACGGAGACGCGCCGCCGATGACGGATAAGTCGATGATCTTGTCGAGAAGGCCACGGGCGTTGCCAATCTTGCTGCAGTTGTCGTGGTCTCGCGCGAGCTTCTTGATGATGAGCAGGCCGAGGAGGTTGTACTCCTCATCGGCGGCGTAGAGCAGGGACGACACCGACTCTATGGCGCCGGGGACGCCGGCGACGCGGAGCGCGTTGCGCTTCTTGCTGGCGAGCTTGGAAACGACGAGCGCCGCGGACGTTCGCACGCCGGCCTCGTTGGTACCCTTCCAGCTGAGCATCTCTACCAGCCGCTCGACGACGGCGGGCGACGTGCCGACCCGGCGCAGCGCGTCGTCTCCGAGCCGCGGACTCGCCGAGACGTTGACGAGGATGCCCACGCCGATGCGCTGCTCGTCGTGGGAGCCCCTGACGATGAGCTCCTCGGCGAAGGACACCAGGTCCATGCGGAGTCCCTCGAAGATGCTCCCCTCGATGCACCGCGAGTACGCGTCGTAGAAGAATCGGCGGATGGCGACGAGCCCCGGCGCTCCGGCGAGGCGGCATTCGTCGGCGACGCGCTCCAGCAGGCGGCCGTGGCTGACCTCCCACTCCCACGCCGCCTTCTCCGCCAGGAACAGCAGCGCCTCCGCTAGCGCCAGCCCGTAGAAGATGTCGAGCGCCGACCGCCGGTTCGTGCGCGCGTCCACCGCGTCCCCGAAGTCCTGCCTGGCGAGCCGCACCGCCGACAGCCCCACGCACGCCGTCGCCGACGCCAGCTGCAGCCAGTAGAACACCCGCCCGACGTGCCCGGACAGGAAGCTCCAGCTCCATCCGGTCCACGGCCAGGCTCTCCGCCTGCTGGCCGTTTTCGCGCCGGCGCCGTCGAGGCGGAAGACGAAGCGGAAAGAGCGCGCGACGAGGCGGAAGCTGGACCTCCCCGCGGCGGCGAGCGACCACGTGGCCTGGTGCTGCCACTCCAGCTCGTGGCTGCGGCTGAATATCCGGGCGCCCTCGATGAGGAGGATGACGGTGACTGACCAGAAGTCGACCCGCTCGAGCGTGATGGCAAACCCCCCCAGCAGCACGACGGTGGCCCAGATGAAGCCGAGCGCGCCCAGCCCGCTCGCCGCCTTCTCCAGCACCGCCAACCGAAGCGCCAGCAGCGTCAGCTGCCGCTCGGGCCCCGCCGCCGCCACCAAGCCGCCCGCAGCGTCATCCACCCGCCGCATGCTGCACGACGCCTCGCTCTCGTCCGCGACACTCGGCCGCGGGGGCGAGTCCGACGGCTGCGGCTCGAACGGCGTCGCCACGAACCCCGGTGCCGCCGGGTCGCTCGGCTGCGCCTCGATGGTCAGCCGCACCGTCCGGTCGGCGCAGTCCATAATTGATTCTCGGATCTTTCTTTGCTTTTGAGAGCCTGATCAGATGGATGGTGATGCAGTAGATGCACAGGCCGCGCCAGTACGCATATATACGCGAGTGCATGCGCGTGGCGGCGTGAGGTCGCCATGGCAGTCGGGGAGGTTGCGTGAGCGCGGGAGGTGTGATTGTCCGGAAGGCAAGAGAGGGCCGGCCGGGTGTGTGTGAGGTGAGCAGGCCAGTCGGTGGTTTTAGGGTGGTGTGGACGTAAGGAGAAGCTCCATACCATATCATCGACAGGTTGATTTGGAGGCCACGATCGAGCTTAACTTGCAGAGGATATGATCGATCGATGTGTCTCGCTGCTCCAATCAAACCTTTGTCTAAGTGTATCTAAGCAGCTAGATCGATTATTCTAATCCCTCACGAAATGTAAGACGAAATTGAGGCATATTTTTTGGACAACGCTAATTCACGCGCGCGCGAGGGGCAGAAATAGCAACTCACCTTTCCGTTTTTAGAAAATTTTCTTCCTGTATCTTTCTATTTTTTGAAAAAGATTTTTGAAAAAAATTTCCGAATAAGTTATTCAAAAAAAAAAATTTAGACAAGTTTTTCGAAAAGTTAACGAGAAAAATTTTGAGGAAAAGTTTTAAGTAAAAATTAACAAGAAAAGTTTTGAGGAAAAGTTTTGAGGAAAAAATTTTGATTTTTTTTTTCAAAAATCGGAAGTGGAGCCGTCGGGGGAGGCGCTGCTCGCGCGTGCGAACCAGAATTTGCGCATATTTTTTCTTATTCTGATCCTGATTAAAGGTTTGGTAACGTGAGCTACATACAGGGGTGAAGCTAAATGTAGCTTAGGTGGTACATTGATACCAAGGTAAGGAAAATTTTTATTAAGAATATGCTCATATAAAGCATATAAATTTATATATGTTATCAGATGTATATTCACTCAGACCATTTGCTATTTTGTGTTAGAATTGTGTATTCACGTGTGTGTCTGCATGTTCATGAATGTGTGTGCTATCTAAATGTATTCAGAGAACACGTTGTCGGACGCACACCTGTATTGTTGTGTATTGTCGGGCAGCTCAGAAACCTTATCAGGTAAGGTCCAGTATATAGGATCAAGCGCAGATTAGTAGGATCAATTGAGGATCGTGTAAATCGTGTCCATGATTGGATCAGAGATCCACCGTCGTTGTACACAATCAATCGTTATAAATACAGACCCGAACAAGGATCGATGTACTTGGCAATTTCCTAAATCTTCATAATTCATTTCTTGATATCAGAGCCACAATCCAAATACTCTGTTGGTCATCAATCTCCCTTCCCAAATGGCCAATACTAGCAGCAATTCCTCCCTTTCCAACTCTGGCGCCATCACCAATGTTAGCTCTACTTAGGCCGATCTTCTCCCAACACTAGCCTTCAATCACCTTAGCACTGTTAAATTGTCTCTCGAGAGAGACAATTATCTGTTGTGGACTGCACAACTCTTCCCCTACCTGCAAAGCCAATGTCTTATGGGCTACATTGATGCACCATTATTCGTCCAAACCCCACAATCATGTAGGACAGCAAGGGCGGTCCACTCATCACCGTCAACCTGGAGTACACCATCTGGTTTCAGCAGGACCAATTGGTGGTGAGCGCCATCCTTTCCTCGCTCACCGAAGAAGTCCTTGC